>NC_057796.1:71629802-71651592 GCF_018294505.1 Triticum aestivum
TCTGAAGGATCGGGCTTGGATCCTTGACATCCACAGTATCACATGAAAAACTTGAGCATCTCTCCATATCAAGGTGTTCACAAGTCTCGCCTTCCAAGATAGAAGTTGGACGGCAGATCAGCTTGCCCACTGTAGTCTCCCACACGACAACCGGTGTGTCCTTTGCAGCCAAACTCCTGAAGACTTGCAACACCTCCTTGTTGGATGCTCTTTCTTCCAGCAAGTTTGGCACGCGTTTTCTTGGTGCCGATCCACATCATCGTTGCCCGGCTCGGTGACGAGCTTCTCTGAATGGTGGGCACTTCCTTGCGCCAATGCCCCCACAATCATCGTTGAGCCCTTTCCTTCATCATTTTGCTCACAGCGAGGTCCATTGGGTGCCACCGCAATGCATTTTTTATGGTAAGAGATTGTCCATCTCGTGCCTGCTACAGGAGATCCAACACGAAGCGCGTCTTTGGGCCAAAGCCAGCGCCAAAGGAATTGTCAAGCTAGTGCCTATGATGTTGCCCTTTTGTTCTCGGGGCTCAGCACACTCGTTGCCTTCTGCTCTCGTCACCGTATGTGCGCCTCCTATCGCACGTGTCACGTGATGTACCATCCTTTGTACTTGCTCAAACTCCTTTTATCAATAGAATGGTACGCAAGCTCTATGTATTGGAGAAAATAAAGGTTGAAGGCATTCAGACGTGAATGTGTGGAGTTAAGAGCATCTACTGCTGGGGCCCCAAACCTGCCTCAAATGCCCGGGCGGACGGCCCGATCATTGACCGGTCACGCTAATGCGACCCAGACGAACGCCTCAAACGGGCCTGAAACGCCCGAGCTGACCGGCACCCCTCATATCTAGCGCGAATATGGGGCACCTCGGGTGCGTCCACCACGTCGGACCCGACAGCCCTACCTTACCTCATATTGCACCAAATCCACCCCCTCGACATACCGGATCCATGTGCTCTCTCATCTCTTCTTCCTCCTCTGCGACGTCCGTCTCGCAGCTCCGCCGCCGCGCACGCTCCACAGCCACTCCGAACCTCTGCGCCGCCAGCACCGGCACAACACTCCTCTCTCCCGTCCTCGCCGCCGAGGACATCAGTGGCGGCCCGGACGCCACCGCGGTACGTCCAACAACTCTCGGGCTCCCCCTTGCACTCTATGTGTTCGACACATTGTCCGACCTGGTTTTTTGTGAATTTTTTAGGGAAAGCGATGAATTATGATGCTTCGTCGGACAAGGAGTATGGACCGATGAAGCATAATCAAATCATTCAAGATGAGTTCTTCGATTCGTCGGATTCGGGCGGAGAACTGGACATGATCGTGCTCATGAGCATGCAAGAGGAAATGGACCGTCAGGTGGAGCATATCCTCAACTTCAAGGGCTCAATCAAAGGGAGAAGAGTGATCAATCGGGATAGGGTGTCTAGAGCACGCTCATGCAGAAGGACTACTTTGCTCCGAACACAACTTTCCCGGATGATCCATGGTTTCGTCGCCGTTTTCGCATGCCAAAACCATTGTTTTTGCTTATTGTGGAGGGAGTGGAGGCACGCGATGACTACTGCAACCTCATAAGGGATTGCTGCGGCCAACTATCTTTCTGTGCTAAGCAGAAATGCACGGCTGCTCTGAGGATGCTTGCACTTGGTACTGCCGCATATGCCGTTGATGAGATGGTTAGAATGGGGGAGAGCACATGCCTCGAGACTACTGTCAAGTTTGCCTGTGCCGTGGTGCGGGTGTTTGACAAAGTATCTGAGAGGGCCAACGCAGAAAATTTGTTGGTTATTGAAGAGGCCAGAGGGTTTTCAGGAATGGTCGAATCAATTGATTGCATTCACTGGCAATGGAAGAACTGCCCCCAAAGGTTTGCAGGGAATGTATCAATGTCACACCAATGAGGCCACCATCATACTAGAAGCAGTGGCATCACATGACTTATGGATTTGGCATGCTTTCTTTGAAATGTCGGGTTCTCACAATGACATCAACGTGCTTCAACGATCTACGGTGTTAAGGAGGCTTTGTAATGGGGAATTTCCGCCATGCAACTACACTGTCAACGACTGTGACTACAACATGGGGTACTACCTTGCCGATGGCATCTATCCTCAGTGGGCGGCGTTTGTGAAGACCGTATCCAAACCACAGGGCAACAAATAAAATCACTTTGCAACAATGCAGAAAGCAGCCAAGAAGAATGTGGAGAGGGCATTTGGGTGCTTCAAGCTTGTTGGGGAATTTTTCGTGGAGCTGTAATGATATGGGAATCAGAAACTTTGTGGCAACTCATGGCATGTTGTGTTATTTTGCACAACGTGATTGTCGAGAATGAGGGTGATGGTGTTGCCCAAACCAATGGTTTTGAAGCACCTGGAGAACAAGTTCAATTCCCGAAAGATCAAGATGCAAATCAGCTTATGAACTTTCTACAGATGCATCAAAATCTTCGACATCATCAGATGCATGCACAACTACTCAATGATTTTGTGAAGCATGTGGACCCACAATGAAAACCAAAGAGCTAATGTTTGAGTTTTGCACTTAAAATAAATTTTATATAAGAACTATGTATTTTCAGTACCAACATTTGTTATTTACGTGTGAAATTGGGGTGTTCGATGGACGTGCATAGATTTAAGATATGTGGATACTGAACGCAAGATATGAGTGGCCGTCCAAATGCATTCGTGGGCGTTTCAAATGCCGGATTTGCCAAATCCGATTATAGATGCCCTAAGTTAAGCATGTGGGATCCATTCATCGTTTGAGAAGGGAAGGGATATTTGTTCAAGATGCGCGCGCCACTGCACATGAGTCCTGCACGCTGGACATATACCGAACTAACAGTACTGCCGCATCATCACCACTCACCTAATACCACAACAATCCACGCAAATATATTCGATGCTGTACTAACCAAAAGCAACGGATTAACAAAGTTTTACAGGTGCGCTTGTGAGTTTGTCCGTTCTTGACAGTACAGCAGGGCCCGCATGCAGACGCTAATCGTGAGCCGTCCGTTCCACGCATCGCTGTCCCTCGTCGACAAAAACAAGCGAGCGTGATTAATCTGGTTGGCTAATTGTAGCATAATTAAACGTAAATTAAGCTACAGTGACAGTACACATCGGACGACGATGGGCGTACGACTGGAATCTCGGTCGTATTTGACATCATATATGCACAGTAGTACGAGACGAGAGAGCACATGCAAAATGGCGAGCATCAAAGGGAGGAGCGAAAGAAATCGCACGCCTTCTGGAGGCATCTACGTATGTTCGCACGTACAAATACATGCATGGCTCAATTTCCAAGTTCTAGAACATCAACAGGATGAACAGTATAATTGCATGTGCATGCACATTTACTAGATTGAAAGCATATCAATATATACATAGAAATGCAGCCTGTGAGATACGCAGATACATACCGGTAATACACCTGTGAGCACATCCATCTGCTGAAAGCATTTCTAACCGATCCAATATATTTCCTTAGTTTCTAACCGATCCCATATATATCCTTAGTAGAGTAAATTTGGCTTCTTACTCCACTAAGTTTGACCTAGCCGATCCCTATATGGCTTAGTGGAATAAATATTTTACTCCGTTCCTAAAAATCTAAGTATATTTACTCCATCGTTGCGCGGCCGAGTAAAATCGGTGCCTCTTCCCCCCCGCATCGCCTCCGACACGCTCCCCGCCCTCCCCCACCCCTCCGATGGCCGGACGTGGTGGCCGCCAGTCTGCGCCGCTACGCGCGCAGTCGTCCTCCGTGGGCTCTTCATCGAGCCGCTGTCGCTGGTCGCCCGATCTGCCCGCCGCCGCGCCCCTACACCGGTTCGAGGACTTTCCCGTCCTCCCTCCGCCTCGGCCGTCGATGAGGACCTACCTCGGGGTCCGGCAGCAACACTGGGGGACATGGGTGGCCGAAATCACGGATCGGGAGACCCACACCAAGCGGTGGCTCGGGACCTTCCACATGACCGAGATCGCGGCCATGGAATACGACCGCTGACAGGTCCACTTCCACGGTGAGGCGGCTCGGCTCAATTTCCTACCAAGGCACACGTCCGGTCCACCTCATCCCGCCGGAGCCGGGGGGTGGTGAGCTCGGCTATGGCGCGGGAGGACCGCGAGGTGAGGGAGTGCCTCGAGGTTGATGCCGCCGACGAGGCCTACATGGAAGAGCTTGGCCGGGAGCACCTGGAGCGGATGATCTTTGCCAACGCCAGCGGCGAGGTTATCGTTATCTCCTCCTCCGACGAGGTCCAAGGCGGCGAGGTGGATGGCCACGACGAGGAGATCGACGTCGACGAGTGGAGGAGTGTCTTCGCCGACGACCCCGACGACGGCACCGGTCCGGACCGGCTCGACGGCTCGCGGCACACCGTACTTGACAAGGAAGGGTTGGCTCGACGTCCACTTCGACCGAAAGTAGTTTAGTTGCTTTTGTTTAGTTTAAATTTATGTTTTATGTTCGGTTGTGCAAAACTATCTATGTTTATATTTGAATGCATGCTACTTTCTGTTCAAATTGCAATTTGATCAAATTGAAGTTTACTTCGTTAAGTTTAGGGGATCGGCTAAAAACGGCCAAAAATTAGTGGAGTATATATACTCCACTAAGGCTTCGTTTGACACGAGAGGTTTCGGGGGGAATCGAGTGGATTTTCCACGCGTGGCCCAGAACCCTCTACAATCCTCTGATTCCCCACGAGGTTTCGGTGGGAATCGAGTGGATTTTCCACACGAGGTTTCGGTGGCCCAATCCACCTGATTCCCCCTCGATCCGCCTCAACCCACGCGGGTCAGAAGGCACGAGGAGGCCCTCGAGGAATTGGAGCTACGCACGAGACCGAGCCTTCTCCTCGCGCCACCGTCGGCAGCAGCCGTCCTCGCGGAGGGGATGCGTGGCTGTAGGGGATGTGTGGCTGAAGCAGAATTTAAGCTTTCAAGGGGATTGGGTGAAAGAGGGGGATTCACCAAATCTCCTTAAATCCACTTCTCCCAAAACCCCCACGATCCCTTCCTGTCAAACAAAGTCTGGTCAGAAGGCACGAGGAGGCCCTCGAGGAATTGGAGCCACGCACGAGACCGAGCCTTCTCCTCGCGCCACCGTCGGCAGCAGCCGTCCTCGCGGAGGGGATGCGTGGCTGGAGGGGATGTGTGGCTGAAGAAGAATTTAAGCTTTCAAGGGGATTGGGTGAAAGAGGGGGATTCACCAAATCTCCTTAAATCCACTTCTCCCAAAACCCCCACGATCCCTTCCTGTCAGACAAAGTCTAAGGGTTTTACTCCGTTAACTTTTAGGGGATCGGCTAGAGATGGCCTAAAGTGATTATGTGATTCGAACCACACTAAATCATGTTCATAATGACCATACTGTTGATCGCTAGCTGTGTTTTGAATATAAACAGAAGCGCAAGACAAGGGAAGGACTATACCTGATAGTTGACCATACATGAGTACTGCATCCTTGTAACAGCAATTGCTCTACCAAATTAAGACCAGGTTCTCTTGGTTCACACGGCTAAAGTGGATTGTACAAATAATTGTGTCCCCCACCTTGCCTTCTCTGTTGCACCTCAACGGTTTCTAGCATATGAACTCTACTGATCGTTGTACATACCACTTGGCGTATGCTTGTGCCGTGTTGGATTGACATTATATTTTAACCCTATTTCCCATTAGATGAAAACTCCACTGGCCTTGCTTTCATGTCACGCAGTGTCCAAATTAAACTAAGACCAGTCTGCGGATGAAAACGTGTACGCCAGAGCTACGGCCTACGGGAACATTCGTACGGGATTGAAGTTACGGACGAGCGTGGCAAATTGTGCGAAATGGATCCGTAAGAACAAGTCCGTATGGGTTTTCCGTAAGTGTAGAATTATTGAGACGTACCCTAGGTCCCTAGCTAATTGGATCATAATTGTGAGGAGAACATAACATGCAGTCATTTTAGCATCGATGACCAGTGTGTTTAAAGCAGATAATTAATTAACATGTACACTAGTTGCAGGCGGCAGAAATAATCAAGGTGGGCATCAGTGCATCATGGACACTTGCTCCATTTATTCGCAACTAACGATAAAGATGTAGCACAAACAATGTGTTGCCAGCTTTTTTCATAAGGTTTCGATGTAATGGTCCGTTTTATTTTGTGGGTGTTAGAGCATCTACAGCCGGGCTACCTAAACCCGTCTCATACGCCCGGGAGGACCGCCCGATCACTGGCCAGTCATCAAATTCCAACCCAGATGGGCGCCTCAAACGGGTCTCAAACACCCGGGCTGACCGGCACCCCTCATATCCAGCCCAAATATGGGTGGATGTGGGGGCGCCCGGGAGCGTCCGCCACGTCGGACTGACGCTAGGGTTCCACAAGAAAATAGTCCGAAATCCGGCGTCCGACGCTCATCCCCTCCATCAAACCGATGTCGCCGCGTGGCGCCGCTTCGGCGGGCCGCGTACTGCCTAGCCTGGCTATTTAAGTCGATGGCCGGCACCGAAACCCTACCCCTCCACATTTTCCTCCTCCCGTCGGCCGTCGCCGCCACTGTCCACTCTCTATCCGCCACCACTAGTAGCCATGCCCCCACGCCGCCGGGTGAGGGGCTACCCATTTCTAGCGCCGAAGCACCGGCTGTAGCTCCTTGAGCAGATCCGGGCAAGGCCCGAAGCCCGGATCGCCCGGGGCTACCTCCGGATGCAGTGGATCCGGAGGATTTGGGGTTGGAGGAGGAGGTTGAGGCTGAGGAGGAGGGGTGTGGGGGACGCCGGGGACACGGAGCAACAGGCCATCTTCGATTCCCTCCGCTCGGAGTCAGATGCGGAGGGCAAACACCGTCGTCGGCAGGAGATGAAGGCGGAGCACGCCGCAGACGAGAGGAGATGGTCGCCTACATGGATGAGGTCGAGGAGGAGCCGGAGCCCTCCTACGCGCCCGTCCACCCGGCGCTCGGCACCGACGTCGTGGACATCTTCGACGACGAAGATTAGCTAGGGTAATACATAGTATGTAGTACGTAGGATTTCTTTTGCATGCTTTGTATGGATCTAGGGGTTGAAACTTGAGAGACTCGGATATAGAGTAGCAAAATTAAGGCGTGATCGGTCACTGCCCGCGGACACGCCGGTCACGTCCGCGGGCGTTTGAGGGATCGGGTTTGTCAAGTCCGGATGTAAATGCTCTTATGGATTGGAATTGAACATCTTCATGCATGTGAAATTATTGTGTTATAACTAATGAATTGCCTGTCCCATAATTCTTGATGAATATTGGGCAACGTGGAATATGCCCATGCGCATGCATACGTATCAATTAGCTAGCAGCTAGCAAGAAAAGCTCGACCATTCATAGCTGGCATCTTTTATTTGTAAGCACTCATCCTAGGACCCGATGGAGATACTCTTGGACAGGAAAAACGACGTCTGAACAAGACGCTGGCGTGCATGGTAGGAGGATACCATAGCTACGTATACTACTGGAGGCCACGCGTACACTCCCTCTTCGAGCTACACCAATGGACAGTTGTGATCTTAGCTAGCCTTGAGGATATGCAGACGAAAAGGAAAATGGACCGTGCAAAATTTCCAACAAAGATGGAGAGAATGGACCACGCATGTACTCCCTCCGTTCCAAAATATAAGTCTTTTTAGAGATTTTAACAAGTGACTACATACGGAGTCAAATAAGTGAATCTATACTCTAAAATATGTCTACATACATCCGTATGTTATAGTCCATTTAAAATGTCTAAAAAGACTTATATTTAGGAACGGAGGGAGTAGATATCCTGCATGTGATCTTCATAATGCATGCACGCGCGTGGGCGTGCACCAGCTATACAACAAGTGCAACAATACACAAGCATACAGACCTGCAAAGAACTATCAATACGGCTGGGCAGCCAGCTAAAGATGCAACAATACGCATTCATATTAATGTATTTACAGTGGTAGGTAGGGTACATGCATAAATAAAATGCATGTATATACTCCGTCCGTATCATAATATAAGACGTATCATAATATCAGTGACAAAAAACGTCTTATACTCCCTCCGTTCCTAAATATAAGTCTTTTTAGACATTTTAAATGGACTACAACATACGGATGTATGTAGACATATTTTAAAGTGTAGATTCACTTATTTTGCTCCGTATGTAGTCGTTTGTTGGAATCTCTAGAAAGACTTATATTTGGGAACGGAGGGAGTATTATGTTACAGAGCAGTATTAATGTTTGCCAGTAGGACAAACCGGTGTACGAGCGAGCACACTGATGTGTCATCGTACGTGTACGTGCGTGATACATACATTTTTCTTAGGACAGCGAACGTGATGCATACAAGCATGAAGGGATTGACGGGATTACACGGATGTCGACGGATACATGCACAGACAGGGCATTGTATGGTGACACTGGAAAGAAACTAAGAAGAAAACTGTGCAGTGGTACGCTAGCGGCAGCTAGCTGCTAAAAGCGCTACACTACGAGTGACACTCATGCATGATGCATGGGGGGGACCATATGCGTGGAAGGTGCGGCCTCACATCACGTAGGGACAGGGGATTAATTAGTATTATTACGGATTGGACCCTCTTAATTAATTGATGGCTTGTCAACAAGGGTGGCCAGGGCTTGCGGGTTAACCACAGCCATAATTAATCAAGGATTTTCAGCATAATGAAGATGGATATAAGCAGGAGGGTTATCGATAACTCGATTGTGTGGACTAGGTGTGTTGTACAGGACAGGAGCATGAGTGAATCTTGTATTATCATCAGTGGTGAAAGAGTATATATGCAAACCTTTTGAAACAAATTGTAGGCAAAAAAGTCTAAGGGTTGTGCTATAGGTATGATGCACACTATATGGCTTTCTTACGTGTATCCGAAAATAAGGTGACGTGGCTCTCTCTCGTGCCACAGTTTGCGCTTAGCTTGACTATACGAATAAGATCTCGGAGACTAGAGTGGTAGTGCGAGTTGCAGTCATGCATGTACATATCCGGCACAGCATTAATTAGGTTTTGTTTACGAATTAAAAGGGGGTCATGGAAAGTGATGTTATCGTGGAAATGGAGCCCAGCCGTGCTGTCTGCTGTCATGTCCTGCTAAAAGTAGTAGGGTAATTTGGACCCCCCAACACTGATAACCAACTAATCATGCATTTGCAGCCTTTTGCCACTCCGAAATTGTGTTATTTTGTTATCTTAACTTACATGTTGACCATAATTAGGAGGTTATGCATGGACGAGAGAAGAGAGAGGAGAGAGATGGGAGGGAATCTGTCGGTTGGTACGTATATACTCTATATTACACGAAGAACAATTGTGTATTCTACATCTTTGAAGCATGTATAGCGTAAGTACATGTGACTTGTTATCATTTTCTTAACTAGCTAAGCTCTGCCCACAAACAATGCCATTTCTATGTTGGGGGGTAGTTGTATTCTCTTGAGAGTATAAGGTTCATCTATCGTCAACGAACCTTTTCATCTCAATCAATTTGGCCATTGTATACACGAAATTGCAGAATATATATGGTCACTACGCTTCAGAGGTCCAATACGTTACTAACACACCTCCTATACATATTAGTGTATGTACATTAGAATGGCCGGGCACCTTAGATTTTTCCTACCCTCTCTCTACAGCCAGGCAGCCATGGAGCTCATGGAGGCCTAAGCAAAGCGACCGCCTGTGTAATGCACGCTCTCTGGCATGCCCCACCCAAGGGCGCCTGCGCCACTCTTGCTATGTCGTCCCTGATGTCCATCCATGACAGCACGGTACCTTGGCATGGGCGGATGTAACAGGTTGTGTTACATGTCCTCTCCGATATCCTCGTGCCAATTGACATCTACGTCAATCTCGTATGTTGCCGAACACTACCACGTTGAAGCATATATTGTCTTCCTCGACATGTTTGTGTCAGCGCCCTCGCCCATTACTCCTTGTCCTTAGCCGCATACCAGTGAGATCATTAAACATAGATCTAGCAGCGCGAAGGTGTTGTTGTATTGCCCAATCTCTAGGGCAAGAAATCTCATCTCTCTCTTTTTTCTATCTCGTGCACACTTCTTATTAATTGTTATAATGGTGAGGGATGGATGGAAGCTTAAAACTAAGGACATAGAGTCACTAGATGTGGTGCTATAGGAGCAGCGTTTCACTGGTGCCAGCGATCCTAAATCGAACAACGTGATGGCAACATGGCGAGAGAGGGCAGAGAGTTATGGGGACGGAGGGTGGAGAAGGCGAACATGTGGAGCCCTTCTAACATATGTACAAAATGCAAGCCAGACCATAGTGAACTCCATTGGCAACTTTATTTGCATTTTTCACTGCCCAAAGCTGATCGGAAAGACAAGTTTGTTGACTGTAGATGCATTCTTACTCTGTGTATACTCTTAAAAGAAATCTACTATTTGTATAAGAGATGTGACGAGTCTCTATGTACATCTGACTAATCTCCATCTTAACTTATAACATATGCTCGTAGATGAATAACGTAGCTCGTTCTCCTTTTTTACAATAAATTTTAGCATGTTCAGAGCAAATGTGGAAACTTTTTAACCTCACATTGATAATAGAATCTTGAAATCATATAAACCCTTCACAACAAATTATATGAAACTTGGTTATAATAATATTATAACAGACTTCATATTACCGTGTTGGAATGAAACCAAAGCACCAACCATGAGCAATTTCTTGCGATTAGAGAACATTTAACATGATGTCGCCTTTCACCAAGAATGCAACATCTATTACTGGTCTTGCAGGTGTCTTTCGTTGAGAGTGAAGGGAGAAAGAAAGAGACTAGAATAGAATTTAAGGTCGGACGCGGGCACTTTTCGAGCTACATGGATATACTAGGCTGGAGAAAGTGATGCCAATCGCATGAAAGCAAATTCTCCAGAATACTACATGAAAGCAAATTGATATAGGCCATTTGTTTGCCATGAAAAGGACGACGGCGAGAAAGCCATGCATGGATCTCGTCCTTAATTACATATTTTAATCCTAGATAGACTCCATTAGGAAGGTAAGAGACAGCTACAAATGGTTGGGCAATCATGGTGTAGTCTTGACAAACAATTTATAGTTGATTAAAAAGGTTATCCTAACTGCTGGCCACCGGATCGGTGGAGAAGTGGGCGTGCATGCGGAAATTGTTCATGTGTTGTCACACATATCCCAAAACGCATCCACTTCGCATAAAAGTAGATACCGCTTCTTTCGGAGTGCATGAGAAGGGGAAATGGCAAGAGGGCCGTTCGATTGAGCACGGTCACAAAACTCCTAAAATCTTCACATAGTTGCAGGACTCAGAAACGAGAACATCGAAACTGTTCAAATCGGCCGCCGAGATACACAAAGGGCAAAAACAAGAGGCTAGGGTCACGAAAACAAATTGAAATCGACACATCGCGCATTTTAATCAGGGCAGTAATTAAAGCGCGTGCCCACGCTATGCGAATAGTATTTGTAGCATGTTTAGTAGAGTGGCATTCGTGTGTGTTTGTGTGGCGTGGAATGTATGTCCTCTTGTACTTAGAAAGCACTCCTTGCCGCAAACCTATGGCAAGCAGGCCATGTTACCCCAGATTCTTGCCGATTACGCCATTCTATAGCGCTCACATGCATGCTTTACACAGAGGCATGCATTGGGGTTATGTGGGATACAGGAGGCGCAGAATTGGCTACGGACGCATGGATACCACACACGCGCGCGCACGGCTGACAGCTAGCCACGGACAGGGACGAAGCACGGCTAAAAAGGGACGACAGCAGTATTCATTCACTTGCTCCGACCACGTAAAATAAAGCATCTTCTACGCATACAGATAGATTATTCTTTCTACCAGAAGAACAGATATATACACAGAAAGATAAAAGATGCATCTACACGCACATGTTTGAGAGAAGTTTCACCGATGTTCCGCGTCGCATCGTCGTTGAAGTTTCGCCGTATGAATTGAGGGCAACTTTCAAGCGTTTCATCCATGGTCCGTCCGAATTCAACGGGGAATCGAGCGAGAGAGCGGGCAAGGGGAAGTGGCCGGGGTAGCTACCCCAGGCCCAGGGCAGCTGCCAACTATTTGCGACATGAACATACTCATTCGTAGGAGGTTTGTACAGTAGCTTAGCAGCCTATACCGCGAGTGCGCGTCGAGTTGGTTGGCACACACGCGCGGGCGCGCGCGGCGTGGTCGCTTTTCCCCTTTGGCCCCATAGCAGCCTCGCTAGCTGCATCGTTCGCTCCATCCATCGATGGGTAGCCACTGACTGTGTCTACATGGGAGCAATGGATGGGTGGATTGGATTGGGTTGGACGGTACCCCTACCCCTACCGACGACGGCCCAGTGTCCTACGACTCTCTCTCCTCCCTCTTCTTTTCTCTCTCTTCTAGAGACTAGAGAGGAGAGGAAATGAGACGAAAGGTACGCATGCAGCAGTGTTGGCTTCGACGGGCCCGCCGGGCGTACTATTGGATGCCGTCCGTCCTGTTCTGATCTCTTCTTTTAGCCCTCTTGAATCCCGGCTGTACCGATCATTCGTTCATCATCGCCAGGACGGCAGGACCCATGCATCACAAATTTAACGCCTCTCCCTCTCTCTCTCTCCTCTTTCTCTCTCATGCATAATGCTGCTGATCGTAACAATAGTATTATCGTAAGCCCAATTGGAACGGATGAATTGAAAAGTGGGGGAGTAAGTCACCTTGGGCCTGTGCCTGTGTGGTGCTGTAGGGAGGGAGGGGGTGGACCTATGTCCTGTTGGGGACCCCGGAAAAGATGCCCTCCCGTTCATTCGTCAAACTCGCCCTACCCCCGTGATCTTCTAATGCCAGCCTTGCTAATCGCCACGCCGCTGCCGTCCCTTATCTCCCACCCCTTCTACATAATGCATGCACCTGTAACATACAGACGGAAGGATCATAATTACGCCGTAATACGCCTATTTGAACGTTAAGCTGCATCCTTACCATGACAGCAGGGTCACCCGGAGTGTGCCAGTGAGCGAGCTTTCTCCTCCTGGCTCAAGGTGCTGGAGAAGAAAAGACACAGAGCCAACAAATTAGTGAATGGAACATCTAGAGCAGTGCCCAGCAAAAGGCAGGTTGTTGTTACCTAAAAGTCGGTTTATCTCGGCCCAACTGCAAGTCCTGCATGGAGGAAGAACAGATGGTGACATTAACCCCCACGGGCACGCGCACGCACCGGTTGGTTTTAATCGTTGCGATACGAAACAAGCGGGGATGTGCTAATTGCTCCAAAAACCTGCATAAACAATATATACAAGAGTCTATCAGAACAGACAATGCAAGCCTCCAGAACGGATGAGATCCGCTGCATGGGGAATCAAAGGACAAGACGATCAGCTGGAAACCAGACTAAATAAAACGCCCAATCATCAATGCCTTTTGATTCGTCCCCGCCCCGCGTCTTGTTTAATGGGGACGAGTATCGGCCATCACATGGGCACACAAGGATGCCATTACGATCCTAATCATGGAACCATGGATTAAACTCTCTCCTTTGTATTGGAAGACATGCAAGGATGGGAACAATAATACGTGCATTGACTGGCTCATTGGGGAATACTACTGTGCCGCGAATATTTGTCCCCCTCCTATGGACCTATTTTGTATCCGGAATTAGAAAACAAATGGTTTTTAATTTCCTTTCTACAATGATCGGCGTATCATCCATTGACGAGGCTAGCGACAGTCAGCAGGCAAATCATTATGCTGTGTACCTGTGTCATTATAGAAAGCCCCGGTTCTTCACTGATCGCGGACAGGTCCAGCGGCGGCAACGTGCTCCGTCCGGGATTGGAGAAGCAAAGATTTGTGATTGGAAATTGCTAGCTAGCAGCTTGCTGCTCCGGGTAAACAAAAGGGGAGATGCCCTCTGTCCTGGAATACGAACATCTGGTGCCACCTCTTTCTCCCCAGGACCCCAACTGTGATGATTGATTGCCGATGGCTTTTCCCCCACATAGAAGTGATCCAGTGACTTACCTGAAAAGCAACGGAGATAGAGGACAATTCTTGGGCCTGACACATAAAATTTTCTTGCAGGTGGGGGAAAACGAGGTGCACATGCACGAACGAACAGCAGCGGCAGCAGCAGCTAACAAAGATGAGTTTTAATTAGCAGCAGAAGAAAGGTGGGCATGGCCGCCTCCCCCAACCGTGTGTGTGCTTTACCCTGCATGGAACACTCGTGACGTAGAAGTAGCTGCAGAAAAGAAGGCAACATAAATAAAAAGACAAGGCTTCTAGTAGCAGGAGGAGGAGGAGTGGTGTACACTGGATGCTGCTCTGGGGGGTCGTGGTCATTCGCCATGGGAGGAGCAGGAGCAGGCAGTCCCTTTCCTGATAATGCAGAGGCAGATGGACCCATTTTACTTTCACTGGCTTGTGCTCAAAGAAACACAAGGAAGGAGAAGATGAAAGTAGAGTTTCATAAACAAGGCCGCGACAATTAAAATATCGGTGGAGGCGGCTACCCCACCGGTTTTGGCACCAGACATAGATTCTTAGGAGAGATGACGAGACGTACCCCCACGCGTAGCCGGAAGCAACCAAGTGAAGAAGAAGAAGAAGGGTTAAACCCCCACCCCCTTCCCCTCTCGCAACCACCTCCACCACCACCACCTTTAAAAGAAGGTGCTAAAGGGGGGGGTGTCCTGCAAAGAAAAGGAGAGGAGTGCCCCCTAACCTTTCCCTGCTTTCCACTGAAATCTCCTATCTGCAACCATACACACTGTTGCTCTTCTTGCTCAATTCTGCTCTCAGCAATCATTTCCCCATATATAAGTCACTATACCCTCTGCATTTCACACCCCTTCAGCCATGGATTCCTGAAGAAGCTCTGCGCTACCAGAGGAGACTTCTGCTGTGCGTGATTGCAAGCTGCGTGAGTTCCGCAAACCCGTCGGGTCTGCGAATTTCAAGCTCGCAGGCTCTGCATTGCACTGAAATGGGGAGGCATTCGTGCTGCTACAAGCAGAAGCTGAGGAAGGGGCTCTGGTCCCCTGAGGAGGATGAGAAGCTCATGAACCACATCACCAAGCATGGCCATGGCTGCTGGAGCTCTGTCCCTAAACTTGCAGGTGAGCAAAAACTAATCTTCTGCATTTCACTCGTCAATTAGCAACTTCCAGTCTTTCCCCCCTTCTTCTCCTCCTAAGAAGGCTCCCCTCTCTTAGTCAATCCAATTATCTAAATTTGCCTCGTAAATTTCTGCAGGGCTCCAAAGGTGCGGCAAGAGCTGCAGGCTGAGGTGGATAAACTACCTAAGGCCAGACCTTAAGAGAGGTGCCTTCGCTCAGGACGAGGAAGACCTCATCGTTGAACTCCATGCTGTGCTCGGGAACAGGTGAATTTTAAGCCTATAGTTGTACTAGGAGGACCCTAACAGAATTCAGCATTAGTAACTGCAGAGCAAACCTTGATAATTCAACTAATACGCCTCTTTTTTTCCATGAGAAGGTGGTCTCAAATTGCAGCACAGATGCCTGGGAGGACTGACAATGAGATTAAGAACCTCTGGAACTCGTCCCTCAAGAAGAAGCTGCGGCAGAAGGGCATTGACCCCAACACCCACAAGCCCCTCACTGAGGCTGATCGCAGTGGAGCAGCTCCCACCATCAGCACCGAGAGGACCTCTGGTTCCAGTGATGTCAACCCGTCAAGCGCTGGTGCTCTAGGGAACTTCGGTCACCTCCTCAGCGAGACAGCCCAATCTTCAATGCTGCTGCCAGTGTATGACAAGAAGCGCCCTGAAACTCCAAGCTTGGCACGACCTAAGGTGCCAGCAAAGGAGTTGTTCCTGGACCAGCTTACTGCTGGTCATGAGAGCCCATCAAGCTGCCGTTCATCAGGTCCAACGCTGTATTTTCCTTTTCAGCAGCAATTAGGCTACAGCAACGAGTGTGGCAGTGGAGATGGTGCAAATATGAACTCACTCTGGTTTAACCAGAATGATTTCAGTTGCAACACAATTTCCACTGTGATGCCAACAGTTTCACCATCAGCCCTCTCGACGCCGATGGGACTGAACCTCCCACCAGACAATCACCGCCATGGGGGCACTGGCATCGGCAGTGCCCCTTTCTACTGGGATGGTGTTAATCCTAGCAGCAGCGGTAGTACCGGGAGCAGCGGAAGCAACAGCATGGGGTTCGAGCCACAGAGCACGAACTCAATTCTGGAGAACAGTGTATTCCCATGGACAGATATCGGAGTTGGGCAAGAAAAGGATACCAGAGTTCAGTTAGTGGAGGAACTCAAGTGGCCTGACTTGCTTCATGGAACCTTTGCAGAGGCAACCACAGCGATGCAGAACCAGAGCCAATCACTATACGATGATGTGATCAAAGCAGAGAGCCAGTTCAACATGGAAGGGATATGTGCTTCTTGGTTCCAGAATCAGCAGCCACAGCAACAGCTGCAAGCAGCATCAGACATGTATGATAAAGACTTGCAAAGAATGCCCTTGTCTTTTGAGCATATCTAGGTACCATGTTCTGCCATACATGGAACAGAGAAGATCAGCAGAAGCTGAGACTTGTCTCACAATTTCGTGAGCAGGCTATGCTGAGGTGCTTGCATAGATACATATGCGGGTTGATACAGAAATCAACCCTCCACAACCTTCCTTGGTTATAAAGATCATGCAGTGCCACGGAAAAGACAGCTCTGTCATCAGGAGTGGCGTCAAATTGCACAGAAAAGTACATTCTGGAGTCTCCCTTTCTTTCTCTTGAAAATTGTTGTTTTCTTCTGTACACGACAGCTCAACTTTTGGATACTTGAGTTTTTGTTCACTCTCTGTTTATCAAATAAATAGACAGGAATGGGAAAAACTGCATGTGTCGGTAGCTATCACAGACCATACTAGTAGTCCCAAACTTTTCAACTGCTGCCATGCACGTAGATGGGAATTAATTATTGCAAGTTGTATTTTTATATCTTTTGAGAAGTTGCCGACAAACTGCAGTCGTATATTTGTAAAGGCAGAAAATTGGAATATATTGACCCACGAGCAATTTTTCTCTGGCTTTCCCTTTCCTGTTTCTGTCTTAATCTTTTCCCTGTGGAGAATCCGAAGCTACTTGATCGCTTTCTACTTCAATACCAGCATGGAAAAGGATTGGTTGATTTGATATGGTCTAAAGAGGTAACCATCCTCAGGAGAGAGTAAGCACGGCTGCGAGAAAAGGAGGCAAGTATTTATGAATATCTACCTACCATGCAGATGGGTAGCATATGAAGCCTCATTTTGTGGTGAGCACTCAACATATGCTCAACTATGGCTGTGCATTATGGTTTGTTCATGATTACATCATAGTGCTGCAAATGTACCTAAACTTGGCCAGGAGCTCACCATTCAGCAACCATAGAACTGAAGCCATTTTGTGTGCTTACTTGGTTTATCACAAACTAGTTGTGGTACGAGCTAGGTGACACTGTAAGTAACCCACAACTAACCTCCAGAAAAGCTAGCCTTTACTTAAAAAGGCCAAATAGAGTACCAAAACTTGGTTTCAACGTTCAACATCGCTGTACCAAGGGCGGGCGATAATACTAATGCTCCTGCTAATAATACAATTGAGGGACCATGTCATGGGCTGAGTTAGATTGTTAACCAATTTGGCTTGGCCTTGGTGGGATCCTTTCTTTATGACTCCTCCTGTTCAAACCCTCAAATATGGGTTTATTTCTATGGGTTGCAATAGTGCTAACTAATGGACCTATGAAATCAGGTTCCCAAACAATAGATTAGCTTTACAAGTTACAGACTATATTTACATCACACAACTATTTACATCACACAACTAACAGGGCTCGGTCATGTGTAAAAAAAGGCTGGCATAAAGTGATTGACACTTTCATTTTCAAAGACACGATGAGACCAATAATGCTCATAAGGACCATTAGCACCTAAAGGAAAATTAGAGAAGCCCAATAATTCTGGAATGCAGTGATAAATACTACTCCCTCCGTCCCATAATATAAGAGCATTTTTTACACTACACTAGTGTAAAAAAATGCTCTTATATTATGGGACGGAGGGAGTACATATCTATCTCTAGATTCTGATAAATAATTCACAATGAATTACACTTCATAAGAGCTTGGTTGCGTACCATGCCGTTTCAACTTATGTGGCATATGCACTTTAATTCGCTTTGTTTATATCCTGTGTCTTCTTGGACGTATGAGCTGTATTATTGGATGCATCTGCATGTTTTAAAAATTGACACATCAGTTGACAGAAAAAACAAAAGGTTGAAAAGGAAGAAGTAACAAGACGGGAAAATAGCAACTGTTCAAAAAGGAGGATGCTAGTGCTCTTCCAGATGAAAAAGGACATTTAATTTAATAATTTGATATGTAGTGTCAAGATTGCCAGCAGCAGTAGACTGCAATAATGACCACCTAACATCATCATTAACGAATGGAAGATAACAGATGAGAAGGAATAATATCACAAATTACACAATCAGCAGTTTTTTTTTCCTCGAACATGCACCGGACTGCATGTCGTTTTGCATAATTACTCAAGCAACAGTAACTTCGCAACATTAGATCTGAGATATTGTAATGTGTGTACTATTATGAGGTCCAAATGGAGCAAAGGAACAATCAACAGCCAGTTCACCCATTCTATTTGACACAACCCACACTGCAATTGATTGTGAATTTGTGATCAAGTATTGCTTTGGTTTGACAGAAACATAAAATTTAGGTAAAGCAAAAAATAAAAGCCATACAGTTCTTGTTTTACAAGCAAATAACTAAAAGCAAGACACGAATCTACTGCTGCATGATATATGTACTTGCAAATAGTTCTTTCCTCTCAGCCTCCCTTTGACATCAGCATGATGATGGAAATAGGAAAGCATATTGGCACAGCTTTTAAGTTTGGAATTCTGTAATTATAAAAGGCTTCTCCATCTTGGGGCTGCACGTGTCAAGTTAATTTCCCTGTCTTCAACACTATCTGTCTCTGCAGTCAACATGTGTCAATTACAGACTGGAGACATGACTAACTGACTACGAATAGTTCCATCAGTTATTATTAAACTGTGAATTCACAGATATGTAAAGGCAAATGTCAAAGCTGGTACATCTTTGTGCTCATGTTAGTAATCTCTTCTTATATAGTCCATAAGAAGCTCAAAGAACTAAGATGAGATTATGGTTCTATGAACCATGCCAGGATCAGGTAGAGGGAGAAGAATAGCATTTGCAGAGTTTCAACAGTGTATACCTAGCCACTACTCAATAGGTCCACTCAATCAAAATGAATGGCCCAATGGCATAAGGTAGGAGGAAGCAGCAAATATGAGCAGCTTAATTAGTTGGAACCATCCTTCAGTTGACTGTCTACTAATGAAGGTGTGCAAGTAGATGGTATCATCAACCAAGAGAATAATAACAACTAGATACAGCCTAACTCAGTGGCAATGAATGTATCTAATATACAACCCAAGTGTATGTGCATTCAACAATTTAATTCATGGAATCATATGGCAAGGCATCATGCTTCTTTTTTCTTCTGGGTTTTCGTTTTACCTCTATGACACATTTTGCTGGTGAGGATGAGTCAATAGGCCTTGTCAAGAGTACTGCTGCACTTTCCTCCTTCACAGGCTGGCTGCTATGTTCGGGAGCACGAGTCATGGGAAATCAAGGCCATCTTCTCATTAGCGTACCAGCAGTTTAAGGGTCATTCTTGTGAGCCTACTATGTAAATCACAAACATGCGCCCAGGACAAGGAAGTTATCTTACTCTCTTTAACAACTTAGGGACGATCTAGAATATCTCCAACAATGTCTCATTGAGCAGCGGTCTGCAAATTTCAGAAATTTATAGCGGTGCCCAACAGGCCAAAACGTTGTATCTATAACCTATTATCAACTTAAACACACTGCATTTCCAGAAGATTCATGGAACAAAAGTACAAACCACAACCGGTGTTCAATCTAAAAATATGTCAACATGTTTAGCCAGTTTAGGTGATACTGTAAAATGAAAATTATTATTTTTTGGACGCATTAGGTTTAACATGTACTTAATTGAACAGGTGAAAAATAACATTGCACAATGTCAACAGGCTTGAACATAAATCCACTGAAACAAATAGAGTAAATTACTAGATAACACAATAATATTGATCAACATTACATCAGTTACACAAGGCAGTATCCAAATGGCAGTAGACCTAGTTCGATCCTTTTATGTTACTGTTTGTTCTAGAAACTGGAAACGGCCAGTACAGCAAACAAATTTTATAGAACTCTATGGAACTTGAGAGCCCGTCATTCTGAATAATTTCCAGATGCTGATCGGAGAAACCATATTCAATAGATGATAAGATCACAGCACAGGTATCAGAAAGGAAACTGTATCACATTTTCAACATAGTTGTCAGTTAGGAGAAAATGTAGGTAACACGGAATTTCTTGTTTCAAACAGTCACTTCTAGGTCCCTATAGCAATTAGGTAAGAAAAGAAGCAATGAGTGATGCTTGAAATATGTCAAAAGAAGATGTTAAATATTGAATTGACACAGGTGAGGGAGAGCAAGGTGTGACATCTCAAGGAAGTGAAGAATGACACTGACCACACAAGACATGCAAAAGCAAAACTGACGGGTAACAAGGATATATGGAAAAGGATTAAGTATGGCCACTGTAGACCCTATCTGTAGTAAAATATATATATGAATATTACCATAAGAAAATTTAAATTCATGATTACGATGTATACTTAGGACGTTATAGCTACCACATATGCACATACAAAAACATAAATGTATCATTTGAAGCTAAAGAAACTAGTCTAGGATCAAGAGATTAAGCTAATAATAACTCTCTACTCCAGGATTAAGAAATTAAGACCCAATGTATTCCTTCGGTGCTGCTCTTGCAAGCACTCAACTATCACAATGGTGCTGTAATTATATGCAAACCCTACAGCACTAGAAACTGGGTTCAGCTCCAAAGCCTACAAACCTTTAAGGTTTTTTTTTATCAACGAACCGTTAAGGTTTTGACAGCTGAGTTGTCTTTTTACACGAAAACACCCAACTTATCCAACTTTGATTCAAAAACGACTAACGCAGTGTTGTTTTTATAAAAGCAAGGCGTCCTGCTTTCCTGAAAGCAATAGTTCAGACAAAGTACAGGTAACTGGCTGGGGTCACAAGCTTACAAAGCATGATTGTACGTACGGGTCGTGAACACTGATCAATTATTTATTTCGACCAGCAAATAGCAATGTCGGCATGGGCATCACGGTCCATATCCACAAGTAACAATGAAGTGAGCCCAGGACTCAAGACCGCACCCTGACTCCCTGAGGAGACCGCCAGCAAAGGAGTCAAGGGACGTTGAACCTTGCCAGTACCCTAGCAAACCCCTCGCTGTCAGGGCAGATGCAGCGAAACACCGGGGCATTGGTGGGGAAAAACATCGCCGTGATTGACCGAAGCTGCATTGGTGGTGACCGCTGCAGCAGCAAACGCAGGAACAGAGATCAATCCACCCACTCCCCCACCAAAATGGCTAATCAATTCGGCTGGGGAGGGAGGCCAACCAATGCGAGGTACCATCGTAGGCCGGATTCGTACGCGCGAGGCCAGGCGTGAGGGTGCGGCCAATTAATTCAAAATTAACATCGGGAGGGGAGAAGCAGGGGGAGGGGGGAACCTGTACCGTGATCACGCGCGCGGGTCGAGCAGGGCGTT
>NC_057796.1:71651887-71717443 GCF_018294505.1 Triticum aestivum
GGGTGCTTTGGCTGCGCCTCTCTCTTCCTCTGCGCTGCCGGTGGTGCGGTGCTTCTGTCGCTCGTACGCCTGTCTCCTCGGGGCGGAGCAGTGGGGCGCCGTCGATTTCGGACGGGGAGGTGCGCGTGGAGGATAATGGGCCGATTGGGTGAGCCACAAGGATTTTTGTTTTTTTGGGCTGTAAAGCGCGTCTAAGCATTTATGCTGGGCCGCAAAGCTCTTGCAAGAATAACTGCGGCGTTTCTAAAAAAAAGAATAATTGCGGCTCGGGCCGTGGATGGGCAAGAGCAGTTTTTTTAATTTCTAAAAAAAAAACTTTGAATTGGGAATAGGGAAGAGCAATTTTTTATTTCTAAAAAAAGGCATTTTCTTTGAACTGGGAATAGGGAAGGGCAGTTGGCGAGGGGAGAGATGTTTTCCGAAAAAAAGGGGAGACATGTCGAGAATTTTCATGCTTTCATGCAGACATGGTTTTGACGAGGGAGAACAACGAGCACAATTACGTCTCAGAGTTTATAAGAATTTAAAAGTAAAATCACACAACAAGATCAGATGGCCGAGTTGGTCTAAGGCGCCAGATTAAGGCTCTGGTCCGAAAGGGCGTGGGTTCAAATCCCACTCTGGTTAATTATTTTTGTGAGATTTTTTCTCTCTATAAAATGAAACATAATTTCTCGCCCCTATGCTTTCCTCGAGAAGAGACCCTAATTTATCGCACTATGCTTTCCTCGGGCACGACGGGCAGACCCCAGGATTTCCCTCCTCCTGAATCGCTCTGAGGCCATCTAATTTGCGGTTCTTCATAAAAGTTTTTCTCTCTCTTTTTGCGAACAGGTTCTTCAAAGAAGTTTGACGTAGTACCACGAAGAACATGCTTGGTTTGTACAGTAAAGAAAAGGTTGTCTACTTCCTCCCCTCCAAAACATAAGGTTGGTTGTAATGGGGAGTATCATATACTAGTATCTAATGCATAGTATCATAAATTAGTATCTTATATGTTGCCTTATTAATTGTCATGCATAACACAAAGTAGTGTAACATTTAATATGATACGGTATCATGATATGATACCACACCCTCTCTTTCCTTATTTAATTGTGTGCCATATCATCTAAAAAGTCTAGTTAACATGGATGATACCGCTTATAATACTCCCCATTATGAAGATACATATTCTCCGCTTGTATACTGCTAGGTAGGGGACCTTGATGGCTGACAAGCAGATACTAAATTCAATAGTCATCTTTTATTAATTTAGAAATTTAGATAGATACCTTATAACTGCATTTGTATCCGTTGGATCATCACTTTCAGGCTTCCTCGGCCGTCCGATTGATTTTAAATAGCACCATCGCGCGTACATGCTTCGTTCCCAGCCTAACAAGCGCATTCTCGGGTTGCTCCGGTAGTTTCTTCGGCCCTCTGAGATTCTGTTGGGCCTACTGGGTCAGTATTAGGCTACTGTACAACGCAAAAGCGGAAAAACTAAAATAATCTGGACACTCGTGACCCTGGTTTCCTGCGCTCGCAACCTCGCCTGGCGGCGCCTCTCCATGGTTGACCGATCTAGGTGCCGACCGATGTGGGACTTGGACTGTAATAGCGACTGGCTGAGTTTGCACCGATGCGAGGGACATCGCCTGGTCGGTTTGTTTAGTTGCATGGGCACGAAGGACAACGCCTCGTTGGTTCGATCGGTTGCACAGACGCGAGCGGCGCGGCGGGATGGGGTGTGGCGACGAACAGCCGCGAAGTTGAATCACCAATGATAATTGATTGACTAATAGACGTTTCGGTTTGTGCAAAATTTATATATTTCATGCATTTGTATATTTATTGTTCAAATAGACGGGTGCGGCAACGTGTGCCATCAATAATCTAGTTTATTTTAAGATTAGGTGCACATCCATACATTAAGGGGGAACATTCAACTGGTTGCGCTCTTTCAGGAGGAAAATTTTCAAGTCAGGGTAATGTTAGCAAGCATCACCAGATATCCATATATCCTTGCATGCGCCCCAAGCTCGTCGACAAGTCTGTTGCTGCCCTTTTTATTTGACATGAGCATCATCTCTTGAAAGTTATCCATCTTGTTCTTTATGTCAGCAAGAATCGGAAATAAAACAATCTTGTTTGGAGCATTAGAATCAAGGGGCTAGAACCTCACAAAAAAAAGAATCAAGGGGCTAGATAACTTTTTTTTGCGGGGACGAGATAACTTGGGAGTAGTCAGATTCAATGCCAAGTACTCCACCATGTCCTCGAGCTACACCCACTAGTGGTGGTACTTTAAGCTTCAAGACGCCGACAACTACTACAAGTGACAATCCTCTAAGGCCTTGTACAATGCTAGATGCTTAGGGAAGTGCTTAGAAAAATAAACATGATTTTTATGAAGCACTAGTGCCTATTTTTACAGGAGAGACGCCTAATTAAGCGTCTACCCTCTACAAATAAGCATCAATGCTTAAAGAAAGAGTGGTTTATTTCTTTAAGCACCTCCCCTAAGTGTCTTGCATTATACAAGGCCCAAGGGACTCAAACGACAATGCAAGCAAGATTGAGTGCTTCACTCGCACGAGACTCGGCCATAAGTCATTTGAGTGCCCAACAAAGCGAACCATGATGATCAATGAAGATGGAGATTATGAAGCTTTGAGTGAAGGAGAAATGGAAGCTTTGCAACAAGTCGCTCGTCATCGCCAACTCAATCAACATGAAGATGCTCAAGTGTTTTGTGACAATGACACGAGCCCCGCTCTAGTTGTCTACAAGGTTTTGACACTTCAACAACACAATGATGATGACCAATGGTGCAACATCTTCCACGCCAAAGCAGGCATCCACGGATGATCTATCAAGGTCATAATCCACGGTGAAAGTTGACAAAACTTAGAAAATGAAGAACTTTGCACCAATTTGCATCTCTCAAAGAAGCGCCATCCTCGTCCTTACAAGATTCAATGGTTGAGCGACTGCGGCAACATCCAAGTGGAGCACATGGTGCAAGTGTTTTTCAAACTTGGAGCCTATGAGGATACTTTGGAATGTAATATGGTGCCCATGACCATTTGTCACCTTCTATTGGGGCGACCTTAGCTTTATGACCAGGACGTCACCCATGATAGGTGATGATGGCCTGCAAGTGCACATGGTTTAATTGTAGCCTTTTCAAAGTAAGAGTATCGATCCCACGTGGCGCATAGGAATGGAGTGTTGCCTCTTGTAGTGAGTTATGGATTTGTGCCTGCAAATGACTGTAGACTACAAACAAAGTGAGGGCGGAGGTAAATAGTGATTTGGATGTAGAGCAGACTGGTATGTCCCCAACGTATCTATAATTTATGAAGTATTCATGCCATGTTTACAACAATTCTATATGATTTTGGTATGATTTGATTAGAACTAACCCGGACTGACGATGTTTTCAGCAGAACTACCGTGGTGTCATTTTGTTTTGTGCAGAAATAGAAGTTCACGGAACGAGCTGAAATTTTACGGAGAATATTTTTGAAAAATATAAAAAATACTGAAACGAAAAGATATCGGAGAGGAGTCCCGAGGCAACCACAGGGTGGGGGCGCGCCCTGGGGTCGGAGAGGAGTCCCGAGGCAACCACAAGTGTGGGGGCGCCCCCTGCCTTGTCATCGCCTCGTGGGCCCCCTTGACTTGTCCCTGGCACCAACACCTCCTATAAATCCCAAAACCTCTAGAAATAAACCTAAATCGGGAGTTCCGCCGCCGCAAACCTCTGTAACCACAAAAAACCAATCGGGAGCCCGTTCCGGCACCCTGCCGGAGGGGGAAACCATCACCGGTGGCCATCTTCACCATTCCGGCGCTCTCCATGAAGAGGAGGGAGTAGTTTACCCTCGGGGCTGAGGGTATGCACCAGTAGCTATGTGTTTGATCTCTCTCTCATGTTCTTCATTTGGCACGATCTTGATGTACCGTGAGATTTGTTACTATGGTTGAATCGTATGGTGTTTCTCCCCCTCTACCTTCTTGTGATGAATTGAGTTTTACCTTTGAGGTTTCACTATTATCGGATTGAATTATGGATTTGAGAACACTTGATGTATGTCTTGCGTGGGATACCCGTGGTGACAATGGGGTATTCTATTGATTCACTTGATGTATGTTTTGGCACTCAACTCGCGGAATCCCGAGGTGACATTGGGGTAATCTATGCATGGGGTTTGATGCACGTTTTCGTCCTTGTTTCTCCAATAGGAATCTTGGGGCACTCTTTGAGGTTCTTTATGTTGGATTGAATATTATGAATCTGAAGTTATTTGATGCATATCGTATAATTGACCCACGGATACTTGTGGTGACATTGGAGTATGTAGGTGGCATTAGGGTTGATTGATGTGTGTCATATGGTGTTATTTTACTATGAACTCTAGGGTTGTTCGTGACACTTATAGTAATAGCTCAATGGATTGATCGGAACGAATAACTTTGAGGTGGTTTCGTACCCTACAAGCAATTTCATCTTATGTTCTCCGCGATAGGAACTTTGGAGTGACTTTTGTCACACGTTGAGGGATTGCCATATGATTTTATTATGTTATCATTGTTGAGAGAACTTGCACTAGTGAAAGTATGAACCCCAGGCCTTGTTTCCAAGAACTGCAATACCGTTTTCGCTCACTTTTACCACTTGCCATGTTGCTGTTTTATATTTTCAGATTACAAAAACCTATATCTACCATCCATATTACACTTGTATCACCATCTCTTCGCCGAACTAGTGCACCTATACAATTTACCATTGTATTGGGTGTGTTGGGGATACAAGAGACTCTTTGTTATTTGGATGTGGGGTTGTTTGAGAGAGACCATCTTCATCCGACGCCTCCCACGGATTGATAAACTTTAGGTCATCCACTTGAGGGAAATTTGCTACTGTCCTACAAAACTCTGCGCTTGGAGGCCCAACACGAGTCTACAAGAATAAGGTTGCGTAGTAGACATCAAGCTCTTTTCTGGCGCCGATGCCAGGGAGGTTAGTGCTTGAAGGTATATCTTTAGATCTTGCAATTGAATCTTTTAGTTTCTTGTTTTATCACTAGTTTAGTTTATAAAAGAAAACTACAAAAAAATGAAATTGAGGTTTCCTCATATGCTTCATCTTTTTAACGTCTGTCGTGAAAATGATGGAAATGAAAATAGTGCTCAAGTGTTAGAGGAAGAAGTCTATAAAATGGTTGGTACTAAATCTTTGAATGATGAGCATGATTGCAGTGTTGTTAGTATGAATTTCTTAAATATCCATGAAGCTAATGATATGCAAAGACACAAGCTTGGGGATGCTATGTTTGATGAATATGATATTTTTTGTCCCCCAAGTTTTTATGAGCAAATTGTTGGGAATCGTAGCATAATTTTAAAATTTTCCTACGCTCACCAAGATGCATCTATGGAGTCTACTAGCAACGAGGGAAGGGAGTGCATCTACATACCGTTGTAGATCGCGAGCGGAAGCGTTCCAATGAACGTGGATGACGGAGTCGTACTCGCCGTGATCCAAATCACCGATGACCGAGTGCCGAACGTACGGCACCTCCGCGTTCAACACACGTACGGTGCAGCGACGTCTCCTCCTTTCTTGATCCAGCAAGGGGGGAGGAGAGGTTGATGGAGATCCAACAGCACGACGGCGTGGTGGTGGATGTAGCGGCTCTCCGGCAGGGCTTCGCCGAGCTTCTGCGCGAGAGAGAGAGGTGTTGCAGGGGAGGAGGGAGGCGCCCAAGGCTGTAGTGTGCTGCCCTCCCTCCCCCCCTTTATATAGGCCCCCAAGGGGGTGCGCAGCCCTTGGAGATGGGATCTCCAAGGGGGGGGGCGGCGGCCAAGGGGCGAAGGGGTTGCCTTGCCCCCCAAGGCAAGGGGAAACTCCCCCCCTAGGGTTCCCAACCCTAGGCGCATGGGGGGAGGCCCAAAGTGGCGCCCCAGCCCATTAGGGGCTGGTTCCCCTCCACTTTCAGCCCACGGGGCCCTCCGGGACAGGTGGCCCCACCCGATGGACCCCCGGGACCCTTCCGGTGGTCCCGGTACAATACCGATAACCCCCGAAACTTTCCCGGTGGCCAAAACTGGACTTCCTATATATAATTCTTCACCTCCGGACCATTCCGGAACCTCTCGTGACGTCCGGGATCTCATCCGGGACTCCGAACAACTTTCGGGTTTCCGCATACATATATCTCTACAACCCTAGCGTCACCGGACCTTAAGTGTGTAGACCCTACGGGTTCGGGAGACATGCAGACATGACCGAGACGCCTCTCCGGTCAATAACCAACAGCGGGATCTGGATACCCATGTTGGCTCCCACATGTTCCACGATGATATCATCGGGTGAACCACGGTGTCGAGGATTCAATCAATCCGTATGCAATTCCCTTTGTCAATCGGTATGTTACTTGCCCGAGATTCGATCGTCGGTATCCCAATACCTTGTTCAATCTCGTTACCGGCAAGTCTCTTTACTCGTACCGCAATGCATGATCCCGTGACCAACGCCTTGGTCACATTGAGCTCATTATGATGATGCATTACCGAGTGGGCCCAGAGATACCTCTCCGTTTACACGGAGTGACAAATCCCAGTCTCGATCCGTGCCAACCCAACAGACACTTTCAGAGATACCCGTAATGCACCTTTATAGTCACCCAGTTACGTTGTGACGTTTGGCACACCCAAAGCACTCCTACGGTATCCGGGAGTTGCACGATCTCATGGTCTAAGGAAAAGATACTTGACATTGGAAAAGCTCTAGCAAACGAAACTACACGATCTTTTATGCTATGCTTAGGTTGGGTCTTGTCCATCACATCATTCTCCTAATGATGTGATCCCGTTATCAGTGACATCCTATGTCCATAGTCAGGAAACCATGACTATCTGTTGATCAACAAGCTAGTCAACTAGAGGCTTACTAGGGACAGGTTGTGGTCTATGTATTCACACATGTATTACGATTTCCAGACAATACAATTATAGCATGAATAAAAGACTATTATCATGAACACAGAAATATAATAATAACCATTTATTATTGCCTCTAGGGCATATTTCCAACAGTCTCCCACTTGCACTAGAGTCAATAATCTAGTTACATTGTGATGAATCGAACACCCATTGCGTCCTGGTGTTGATCATGTTTTGCCCTAGGGAGAGGTTTAGTCAACGGATCTGCTACATTCAGGTCCGTGTGTACTTTACAAATATCTATGTCTCCATTTTGAACACTTTCACGAATGGAGTTGAAGCGACGCTTGATATGCCTGGTCTTCCTGTGAAACCTGGGCTCTTTCGCAAGGGCAATAGCTCCAGTGTTGTCACAGAAGAGAGTCATTGGGCCCGACGCATTGGGAATCACCCCTAGGTCGGTAATGAACTCCTTCATCCAGACTGCTTCCTGTGCTGCCTCCGAGGCTGCCATGTATTCCGCTTCACATGTAGATCCCGCCACGACGCTTTGCTTGCAACTGCACCAGCTTACTGCTCCTCTATTCAAAATATACACGTATCCGGTCTGTGACTTCGAGTCATCCGGATCTGTGTCGAAGCTAGCGTCGACGTAACCCTTTACGACGAGCTCTTCGTCACCTCCATAAACGAGAAACATATCCTTAGTCCTCTTCAGGTACTTCAGGATATTCTTGACCGCTGTCCAGTGTTCCTTGCCGGGATTACTTTGGTACCTTCCTACCAAACTTACGGCAAGGTTTACATCAGGTCTGGTACACAGCATGGCATACATAATAGACCCTATGGCCGAGGCATAGGGGATGACACTCATATCTTCTATATCTTCTGCCATGGTCGGGCATTGAGCCGTGCTCAATTGCACACCTTGCAATACAGGCAAGAACCCCTTCTTGGACTGATCCATACTGAACTTCTTCAATATCTTGTCAAGGTATGTACTCTGTGAAAGACCAATGAGGCGTCTTGATCTATCTCTATAGATCTTGATGCCTAATATGTAAGCAGCTTCTCCAAGGTCCTTCATTGAAAAACACTTATTCAAATAGGCCTTTATACTTTCCATGAATTCTATATCATTTCCCATCAATAATATGTCATCCACATATAATATGAGAAATGCTACAGAGCTCCCACTCACTTTCTTGCAAACACAGGCTTCTCCATAAGTCTGTGTAAACCCAAACGCTTTGATCATCTCATCAAAGCGAATGTTCCAACTCCGAGATGCTTGCACCAGCCCATAGATTGAGCGCTGGAGCTTGCATACTTTGTTAGCATTCTTAGGATCGACAAAACCTTCCGGCTGCATCATATACAACTCTTCCTTAAGGAAGCCGTTAAGGAATGCCGTTTTGACGTCCATCTGCCATATCTCATAATCATAGTATGCGGCAATTGCTAACATGATTCGGACGGACTTCAGCTTCGCTACGGGTGAGAAAGTCTCATCGTAGTCAACCCCTTGAACTTGTTGATAACCCTTAGCGACAAGTCGAGCTTTGTAGATGGTCACATTACCATCTGCGTCCGTCTTCTTCTTAAAGATCCATTTGTTTTCTATGGCTCGCCTCTCATCGGGCAAGTCTGTCAAAGTCCATACTTTGTTTTCATACATGGATTCTATCTCGGATTTCATGGCTTCTAGCCATTTGTCGGAATCCGGGCCCGCCATCGCTTCTTCATAGTTCGAAGGTTCACCGTTGTCTAACAACATGATTTCCAGGACAGGGTTGCCGTACCACTCTGGTGCGGAACGTGTCCTTGTGGACCTACGAAGTTCAGTAACTTGATCTGAAGCTTCATGATCATCATCATTAACTTCCTCCCCAGTTGGTGTAGGCACCACAGGAACATTTTCCCGTGCTGCGCTACTTTCCGGTTCGGAAGGGGTGACTATCACCTCATCAAGTTCCACTTTCCTCCCACTCAATTCTTTCGAGAGAAACTCCTTCTCTAGAAAGGACCCGTTCTTTGCAACGAAGATCTTGCCTTCGGATCTGAGGTAGAAGGTATACCCAATAGTTTCCTTAGGGTATCCTATGAAGACGCATTTTTCCGATTTGGGTTCGAGCTTTTCAGGTTGAAGTTTCTTGACATAAGCATCGCATCCCCAAACTTTTAGAAACGACAGCTTAGGTTTCTTCCCAAACCATAATTCATACGGTGTCATCTCAACGGATTTAGACGGTGCCCTATTTAAAGTGAATGCGGCAGTCTCTAAAGCATAACCCCAAAATGAGAGCGGTAAATCGGTAAGAGACATCATAGATCGCACCATATCCAATAGAGTGCGATTACGAAGTTCGGACACACCATTTCTCTGAGGTGTTCCAGGCGGCGTGAGTTGTGAAACTATTCCACATTTCCTTAAGTGTGTACCAAATTCGTGACTTAAATATTCTCCACCACGATCTGATCGTAAGAATTTTATTTTCCTGTCACGTTGATTCTCAACCTCTCACTGAAATTCCTTGAACTTTTCAAAGGTTTCAGACTTGTGTTTCATTAGGTAGGCATACCCATATCTACTTAAATCATCAGTGAGAGTGAGAACATAACGATATCCTCCGCGAGCCTCAACACTCATTGGACCACACACATCGGTATGTATGATTTCCAATAAGTTGGTTGCTCGCTCCATTGTTCCGGAGAACGGAGTCTTGGTCATCTTACCCATGAGGCATGGTTCGCACGTGTCAAATGATTCGTAATCAAGAGACTCCAAAAGTCCATCTGCATGGAGCTTCTTCATGCGCTTGACACCAATGTGACCAAGGCGGCAGTGCCACAAGTATGTGGGACTATCGTTATCAACTTTACATCTTTTGGTATTCACACTATGAACATGTGTAACATCACGTTCGAGATTCATCAAAAATAAACCATTGACCAGCGGGGCATGACCATAAAACATATCTCTCAAATAAATAGAACAACCATTATTCTCAGATTTAAATGAGTAGCCATCTCGAATTAAACGAGATCCAGATACAATGTTCATGCTCAAAGCTGGCACTAAATAACAATTATTGAGGTTTATAACTAATCCCGTGGGTAGATGCAGAGGTAGCGTGCCGACGGCGATCACATTGACCTTGGAACCGTTCCCGACGCGCATTGTCACCTCGTCTTTTGCCAGTCTCCGTTTATTCCGTAGTTCCTGATTTGAGTTACAAATATGAGCAACCGCACCGGTATCAAATACCCAGGAGCTACTACGAGTACTGGTAAGGTACACATCAATTACTTGTATATCACATATACCTTGGGTGTTGCCGGCCTTCTTCTTGTCCGCTAAATATTTGGGGCAGTTCCGCTTCCAGTGACCACTTCCCTTGCAATAAAAGCACTCAGTCTCGGGCTTGGGTCCATTCTTTGACTTCTTCCCGGTAACTGGTTTACCGGGCGCGGCAACTCCCTTGCCGTCCTTCTTGAAGTTCTTCTTACCCTTGCCCTTCTTGAACTTAGTGGTTTTATTCACCATCAACACTTGATGTTCTTTTCTGATCTCCCCTTCCGCTGATTTTAGCATTGAATATACCTCGGGAATGGTCTTTTCCATCCCCTGCATATTGTAGTTCATCACAAAGCTCTTGTAGCTTGGTGGAAGCGACTGGAGGATTCTGTCAATGACCGCGTCATCCGGGAGATTAACTCCCAGCTGAGACAAGCGGTTGTGCAACCCAGACATTCTGAGTATGTGCTCACTAACAGAACTATTCTCCTCCATTTTACAGCTGAAGAACTTGTCGGAGACATCATATCTCTCGACCCGGGCATGAGCTTGAAAAACCAGTTTCAGCTCCTCGAACATCTCGTATGCTCCATGTTTCTCAAAACGCTTTTGGAGACCCGGTTCTAAGCTGTAAAGCATGCCGCACTGAACGAGGGAGTAATCATCAGCACGCTGCTGCCAAGCGTTCATAACGTCTTGGTTCTCAGGGATTGGTGCTTCACCTAGCGGTGCTTCTAAGACATAATCTTTCTTGGCAACTATGAGGATGAGCCTCAGGTTCCGGACCCAGTCCGTATAGTTGCTGCCATCATCTTTCAGCTTGGTTTTCTCTAGGAACGCGTTGAAATTGAGGACAACGTGGGCCATTTGATCTACAATACATAATGTAAAGATTTTAGACTAAGTTCATGATAATTAAGTTCATATAATCAAATTATTTAATGAACTCCCACTCAGACAGACATCCCTCTAGTCATCTAAGTGAAACATGATCCGAGCTCAACTAGGCCGTGTCCGATCATCACGTGAGACGGACTAGTCAAGATCGGTGAACATCTCCATGTTGATCGTATCTTCTATACGACTCATGCTCGACCTTTTGGTCCTCCGTGTTCCGAGGCCATGTCTGTACATGCTAGGCTCGTCAAGTCAACCTAAGTGTATTGCGTGTGTTCAAAGGCCATGTCTGTACATGCTAGGCTCGTCAACACCCGTTGTATGCGAACGTAAGAATCTATCACACCCGATCATCACGTGGTGCTTCGAAACGACGAACCTTCGCAACGGTGCACAGTTAGGGTGAACACTTTCTTGAAATTATTATAAGGGATCATCCTACTTGCTACCGTCGTTCTAAGCAAATAAGATGCAAAAACATGATAAACATCACATGCAATCAAATAGTGACATGATATGGCCAATATCATCATGCTCCTTTGATCTCCATCTTCAGGGCACCATGATCATCTTCGTCACCGGCATGACACCATGATCTCCATCATTGTGTCTTCATGAAGTTGTCACGCCAACGATTACTTCTACTTCTATGGCTAACTGTTTAGCAACAAAGTAAATTACATGGCGTTATTCAATGACACGCAGGTCATGCAAAATAATAAAGACAACTCCTATGGCTCCTGCCGGTTGTCATACTCATCGACATGCAAGTCGTGATTCCTATTACAAGAATATGATCAATCTCATACATCACATATATCATTCATCACATCTTCTGGCCATATCATATCACATATATCACTTGCTGCAAAAACAAGTTAGACGTCCTCTAATTGTTGTTGCAAGTTTTTACGTGGTTTGTAGGTTTCTAGCAAGAACGATTTCCTACCTACGTATGACCACAACGTGATTTGCCAATTTCTATTTACCCTTCATAAGGACCCTTTTCATCGAATCCGTTCCGACTAAAGTAGGAGAGACAGACACCCGCTAGCCACCTTATGCAACTAGTGCATGTCAGTCGGTGGAACCTGTCTCACGTAAGCGTACGTGTAAGGTCGGTCCGGGCCGCCTCATCCTACAATGCCGCCGAAACAAGAAACGACTAGTAGCGGCAAGAAGAATTGGCAACATCAACGCCCACAACTTCTTTGTGTTCTACTCGTGCATAGTAACTACGCATTGGCCTGGCTCATGATGCCACTGTTGGGAATCGTAGCATAATTTTAAAATTTTCCTACGCTCACCAAGATGCATCTATGGAGTCTACTAGCAACGAGGGAAGGGAGTGCATCTACATACCGTTGTAGATCGCGAGCGGAAGCGTTCCAATGAACGTGGATGACGGAGTCGTACTCGCCGTGATCCAAATCACCGATGACCGAGTGCCGAACGTACGGCACCTCCGCGTTCAACACACGTACGGTGCAGCGACGTCTCCTCCTTTCTTGATCCAGCAAGGGGGGAGGAGAGGTTGATGGAGATCCAACAGCACGACGGCGTGGTGGTGGATGTAGCGGCTCTCCGGTAGGGCTTCGCCGAGCTTCTGCGAGAGAGAGAGGTGTTGCAGGGGAGGAGGGAGGCGCCCAAGGCTGTAGTGTGCTGCCCTCCCTCCCCCCCTTTATATAGGCCCCCAAGGGGGTGCGCAGCCCTTGGAGATGGGATCTCCAAGGGGGGGGGGGCGGCGGCCAAGGGGGGAAGGGGTTGCCTTGCCCCCCAAGGCAAGGGGAAACTCCCCCCTAGGGTTCCCAACCCTAGGCGCATGGGGGGGAGGCCCAAAGTGGCGCCCCAGCCCATTAGGGGCTGGTTCCCCTCCACTTTCAGCCCACGGGGCCCTCCGGGACAGGTGGCCCCACCCGGTGGACCCCCGGGACCCTTCCGGTGGTCCCGGTACAATACCGATAACCCCCGAAACTTTCCCGGTGGCCAAAACTGAACTTCCTATATATAATTCTTCACCTCCGGACCATTCCGAAACCTCTCGTGACGTCCGAGATCTCATCCGGGACTCCGAACAACTTTCGGGTTTCCGCATACATATATCTCTACAACCCTAGCGTCACCGGACCTTAAGTGTGTAGACCCTACGGGTTCGGGAGACATGCAGACATGACCGAGACGCCTCTCCGGTCAATAATCAACAGCGGGATCTGGATACCCATGTTGGCTCCCACATGTTCCACGATGATATCATCGGGTGAACCACGGTGTCGAGGATTCAATCAATCCGTATGCAATTCCCTTTGTCAATCGGTATGTTACTTGCCCGAGATTCGATCGTCGGTATCCCAATACCTTGTTCAATCTCGTTACCGGCAAGTCTCTTTACTCGTACCGCAATGCATGATCCCGTGACCAACGCCTTGGTCACATTGAGCTCATTATGATGATGCATTACCGAGTGGGCCCAGAGATACCTCTCCGTTTACACAGAGTGACAAATCCCAGTCTCGATCCGTGCCAACCCAACAGACACTTTCGGAGATACCCGTAATGCACCTTTATAGTCACCCAGTTACGTTGTGACGTTTGGCACACCCAAAGCACTCCTACGGTATCCGGGAGTTGCACGATCTCATGGTCTAAGGAAAAGATACTTGACATTGGAAAAGCTCTAGCAAACGAAACTACACGATCTTTTATGCTATGCTTAGGTTGGGTCTTGTCCATCACATCATTCTCCTAATGATGTGATCCCGTTATCAGTGACATCCTATGTCCATAGTCAGGAAACCATGACTATCTGTTGATCAACGAGCTAGTCAACTAGAGGCTTACTAGGGACAGGTTGTGGTCTATGTATTCACACATGTATTACGATTTCCAGACAATACAATTATAGCATGAATAAAAGACTATTATCATGAACACAGAAATATAATAATAACCATTTATTATTGCCTCTAGGGCATATTTCCAACACAAATTTATTATGATGATAGCATGCCTCCTATTTATGATGATTATATTGATGAAAGTGGGTTTGGAAGATTGTCAACTCTAGGTACTAATGATCCCACTATTTTGGAGGGTGTTGAATCTTTTCATAATATTGATAAAAGTGGATTTGGAGAGGTCATGACTTTATTTAGTAATGATTCCACTATCTTGGAAGAGGTTTCAATTGATTATGATGAGAACGAAGTTGCTACTTATGATGATTATTGTGATGATACTTATGTTATAAAAAGTAGTGATGATTATATTTATAAAACTTGTCATGATTATGATTACCCTTTTTCTGAATGTTACTCTTTTAATTTGGAAACAATTTATAGTATTCGAGTTTCTTATGATACTCCCACTATTCCGAATGAGAAGAATTTTGCTTATGTGGAGAGTAGTAAAATTTCTATGCTTGCAGATCATGAAAATAATGATTTATGTGATAGTTATATTGTTGAATTCATTCATGATGCCACTGAAAATTATTATGAGATAGGAACATATTCTTTTACATATTGCAATAATATCAAGTTTCCTCTCTATGTGTTGAAAATCTTGAAGTTATGCTTGTTTTACCTTTCTATGCTAGTTGATTCTTGTTGCCATAAGTTGTTCATTCACAAAATCACTATGCATAGGAAGTGGGCTAGACTTAAATGCGCTTGCCACATATGTTTCATGATGCTCTCTTTGTGTTTCAATTCTTTACTTTTATGCGAGCATCATTGAAATCATCATGCCTAGCTAAATAGGCATTAAAGAAAAGCGCGTGTTGGGAGACAAGCGAATATTTACCCCTATTGTTTTTGTGTGTTCACATGATTAAGCTACTGTACATGTTTTATAGCGTTTGTTTCAATAAAGTGCCAAGTAAAGCCGTTGGGATAGTGTGAATGATAGTTGACTTGATTTTGTGCAAAAACAGAAACTTTTGCGCCCAGTCAAAGAATTGTTAAAAATCATTGGAGCGTTGAAAAATTCTGATTTTTTACAGTATATTGATATACAAATTGCCCAGGTTTTCCTAGTTTTTCAGATTTTTTTTGGAGTTACAGAAGTATGGAAAGCTTCCAGATTACTACAGACTGTTATGTTTTTGACATATTCTGTTTTCATCATGTTGTTTACTTATTTTGATGAATCTATGGGTAGTATCGGAGAATATGAACCATGGAGAAATTGGAATACAGTAGAGATAACACCAATATAAAATTAGAATGAGTTCATAACAGTACCTAAGTGGTGATTCACTTTGTTATACTAATGGAGCTTACGAGTTTTCTGTTGAGTTTCGTGTTGTGTAGTTTCCAAGTTTTGGTGAAGTTTTGATGGACTATGGAACAAGGAGAGCCTAAGCTTGCGGATGCCCAAGGCACCCCAAGGTAATATTCAAGGACAACCAAGCATCTTTGCTTGGGGATGCCCCGGATGGCATCCCCTCTTTCGTCTTCGTTCATTGGTAACCTTACTTAGAGCTATATTTTTATTCACCGCATGATATGTGTTTTGCTTGGAGCGTAATTTTATTTATTAGGATTTTCTTATTGTTTGAATAAAATATTAAGATCTGAAATACTTAAATAAGAGAGAGTCCTCACATAGCTAAATAATTATTTTAATACTCATTGATCTTCACTTATATCTTTTTGGAGTAGTTTGTCATTTACTCTCATGCTTCACTTATATCCCATGAGTAAATGGTTGAATGAATTGAATATCATAAATCTGAATTTATATATGTTTCATATGCTTATACCATGGGGAGTAATGACTTCACATATAAGAAGTAGAGGTGGTAAATTTATTGAAAGTTAGCAAACATAGTATTGGTCACTTGAACAATTCATGAAAGAATATTGAAGGAAGAAAGATTTCACATATAAATATACTATCTTGGACTTCTTCTATGATTGTGAGCCCCATTAATTATTTTCAAACTTGCTCAAATTAGCTGAAGTTGGACAATGAAGACAACTTAATGAGTTATGTTTCGGTATATTTGTATAGAAGTTATATTGTTATAGATCCTCCAACATGTGGTGCTTGCTTTTTATAATCTTTTGCTAGCCAAAATTTCTGTACTAAGTAGAGATACTACTTGTGCATCCAAAAAACCCTTGAACCAAGTTTCTTCCATGAGTGTCCACCATATCTACCTTATTGCGGTATTAACCTGCCGTTCGAAGTAAATTTGCATGTGCCAAACTCTAAACCTTCAAATAATAATTTGTTTTGTATGCCCGAATCGCTCATGTAGCGACTAGGGGCTGTCAGTATCTTCCATGCTAGGTGGGTTATTCTCACGAGAAGTGGACTCCTCTCATCATTCATGAGAAAATGGCTGGTAACCGGGATGCCCAGTTCCATGCTCAAATGAAATCAAATTATAATTGCAAACAAAACTCCCCCAGGATTGTTGATAGTTGGACGGTACCCATTGTTTCGGACCAACCGTGTAATGTGCTTGTTGGTGGTGGGGGAGTAAAAACTTTACCATTCTGTATGAGAACCGCCTATAATGTGTCTAGCATGGAAGATAGTGAGAACTCTTGGTTGTTATGTTGACAATGAAAGCATACCTCTCAAAATTATTTTCATCTCTGTTTTAAAAGCTTCGAGCTCTGGCACCTCTGCAAATCCCTGCTTCCCTCTGCGAAGGCCCTATCATTTACTTTTATGCAAGAGTCAGTAGTATTCCTTCTCATTCCAACCTACTCTTTAGTTGGCAAGCATCATGTGATGGGGAAAGATCTAAGAATATATGGCCATTCAAATATATTTGATCATGAATTATTATTGTTGACAATTATCTATATGATAAATAACTTGGGAGGCGAAACATTAAGCCCTTGTCTTTCTCTATGTTCAATGGATGCTATTTTTTTTCTAAAAATATGCTTTGAGTGGTAGCAATCATGGAAGACTACACTACTGCAGGATACTGCTAACGCGACACTAAGATCAGAGACCCTTTGCCGAAACTGTGTGCGATGCAATAGTCGCAAACGATGGTGTAAACCGTCAAAAAAGGTGCAAAACATTTGCGATGGCGGAGCCATCAAACACAGTTCAGATTTTAGTTGCGTGTGCGATGCAGGGCACACGGTTAATCCATTCAAACTGTTTGCGATGAGGCAGAACAACAGAAACGGGCAGCCATATCAATGTGTGGGCCATGCAGGACACACGGTTAATTTATTCGAACTATTTGCGATGAGGTAGAACAACAGAAACGGGCAGCCATATCAATGTGCGTGCGATATACGGCATACGGTTCACTCGGACGAAATATTTTTTATTAGGGAACACAACAGAAATGGTTCAACTTAACAAGATGTGTGTGATATGCGGCATACAGTTCACATGGATGAACTGTTTGCGATGAGCCAAAAGAACACAAACGAGTCGTGTAAACAAGATGTGTGTGATACGTGGCAAACAGCCGACTCAGATGAACTGTTTGCGATGAGAAATTACAACACAGACGGTCAATACAGTTAGTTCGTGTGCGATTCTGTGTACACAAAAACTTTGAAAAATGCAAACTAGTTGCTTGCGGTGGCTAGGAGTATCGCACATGATGCGTCTGTGAGTACTCGTGTGCGATGATTAGTATGTTACACATACATTTCCTTATGTTAACATGTGTGTGAATTTGCAATATGGACAGTTAATATGCAAATGCCTTCTGGACATCGGGCACACGCTTAAACTCTATGAACTGCGTACGATACTAATACTTTCCATGAAAATTTATGAACTTAGGTAACAACATTTGAGTAACATATATATAGTGGTTACACTATTCGACAAAAGGAGGATCTTCGTAACACGATTTTCACAACCATATGGTCCATATCTACATACTTAACATAGTAACAACTATCACATTTTATGGGGCTAAGGGCCAACAACCATATGGTCCATATCTACATACTTAACATATATAGTAACACCTAGCACATTTTAAGAGGCTGAGGGCCAACAACCACAACTATCCACTGGAAGCAGCTTGATCACAGCGACTCGGTATCTCGTCAATGAAAAGAAAGAGCCCTCATGTGCCTTGGTAGAGCATGAGTAGAATAGTGTCTCCAATTTTCTAATATGGATGCATTGCCACGAGAAGCGAGAACTTGTTAATTTGAATGGTTCCATTTCTGCGGGAAATGCAGTACCTTGCAATCACTTTGGCGTTATTAGCAGGCACAAGTGTAATTCGACCACGCCGGGAAATCGATCCATGAACTGCTACAGGGGCAATTTCTGTTGACATGTAGAATAAAAACCAATTGTAACATATCGTTGGAGATATATATTGTTTATGAGCATCAACATTAAAATAAGACTTTTTACCAGCGTTTTGTGCACACAATTGGTCTTGTTCAGTGTGTGCACCATAGGTCTAATTAATCTCATCCAAAATCCATCGTTCATACATTGTGCTATCTCTGTCAGATTATCAACAAAGTTTATGACATGCTTCAAGTCCTTCTAATGAAATTTGGTACGCTTAGTAACATACAGATCGTTCACTATGCATCCAACATATATATAGTGGAAAGGTATTATTTATTCAGAACATGGCGGAAGAATATATAGTGCGCATAAATTGGTAAATAGAATTTGTTACTGCCTAGGAACGGAGTCAGAATATGAAATCACAATTGGTTGCTTAAATAGTGATCAACTAGTGAGAACAAATACCCCAATTTTGCTAAGTAATATGACAACATGGAGAAAGTTGAAAGGACACTAACCTCGATCAGACTTTGATCAGCTGATGACGTTGGGGAAGTAAACATCCATGTTAACTAGACCAGGCTGTGGTGCACGCACTAGAATTTTATTGCCAGCTTTCAGTTCATAACACTTAGACATTTTTCTCCAAAGGTCCGCATTAAAATAGGAGTGACCATCTTTATCAAGTTTTACGCTAACCGGCATTGTAAATCCATGTTGCATTGCCAATATGACATCCCGGGAGTCATCAACAAAGTAAAGCCCAAGATTTCCTTCTACTCCTGTTCTTGCAAAGCAAGGGATGTACTGCTTGAAATGAAAATTAAGATCGTAAATTAGATATATTGAAATAACAGAGCAAGATGCAAATATGGGAGTAACTGGCAGAACAGATCATTATATAGATGAAAGCAAAGTACAAAAATATAGAATTAAAAATAGATAATGTAACAAAGATTTGATGCAAATATATAGATAATGTAGCAACAGACGTTATGTTCACAAATTTAGGCCATGCCGACCGTGGTAGGTTGAGATTGAATATACCGAGCGCTCCCTGAAGTCATCCGGAATGGTGAGATAGAACTTCGTTTCTGACTGGCCACGACCACAGTTGCCCGATTTGTGCTCGCACTGTGGACACATGAATGAACACCCATGAATCAGCTAGAACAAAAATGATTCCACGGAGATTTCTGTCGGTTGATTAACAGCGACACACGGATTGCGATAAGAGATGAGTGAATATTTTACTAAGTTGATTACCTTCTCCGTGAGAAAAATCCCCGGCCCAATTCCGCAGAAAACCCCAGTCGACCAGAGTCTAGAATGTCGGTGAAGATAGGCGGCGGAAAACGGTAGGGGCGAAATCCTGTGCCGTTTGGAGCGCGGCCTACGCCCGCCACCAACAGCCGTCGAGCTTAGGGTGCAGAGTTGCGGAGGAGTCCGCGACGAGTGAGTGGGGACGAAGTGGGCGAGGGTTTTCTTTTTTCCTTTTGCATGTGTGAGTGAACACACACGGTTTGCAGAGGCGACGAAGATGAATCATGTGCGATAGTAAATCACCAAGATTGAATGGGAATCCAAATTTCCTTTGTCCTTCATCCATGAGTTTTTTTCTACGATGAACATAAACCCTGCTAATCACCGTGTTCAAATTTGACACTTTTCTGGGTTCATTTACAATATTTAGGGGATTATGTGCATTTTGTAGGCATTAATGCACATAATTCAAATTCAAACAATTGGTGCTTGAAAAGGTGCACAAGAACGGTCTGGAAAAACCATACTCGTGGTATTTAGTAATTTCTCAAGCCTTTACAAGGAATGGGCAGAGATTTCAATGAAATGCGTGGCAATAGTCAACCACAAACGCGTCATTTACTGGGTCATCAACTATAGAACAATGAAATACGTGCTTGAAAACATGACGCCTGGCATGGTGCCATGGTATGGCCTCACCGTGCCCTGGTTAAAAGCTGAGAAGGTTTGATTTATGTCGTCATGCACGCCCTTCATAAATCGAACCATCACCGAGGAAGTTCAATGCTTTTGAGAGGGAAATCACTAAGATTGAAGGGGAATCAAAATTTCCGTCCTAGTTTGTCATTCAGTTTTTTTCCAACGATCAACATACCGCCTCAAATGCAACGTGTTCAAATTTGACATTTTTCCGAACTCATTTACCATATTTAGGGAATTATGTGCATTTTCTAGGCATTAATTATGCACATAATTCAAATTCGAACAATCGGTGCATGAAAAGGTGCACAAGAACAGTCTGGAAAACCATGCTCATGCTATTTAGTACATTCTCATGCCTTTTACAAGGAATGGACATATATTCCAAGGAAATGTGTGGCCATAGTCAACCATAAACGCGTCGTTTACTGGGTTAACAACTATACAAAAATGAAATACATGCTTGGAAAACATGACGCCTGGTGTGGTGCCATTGTATGACACTACTGCAGGAGGGTCCAAACGCGACACTATGATCAGAGACCTGTCGGTGTACAAAAAGAGGGGTGCGTTTTTGTACCCCTATACCTATGCACGGGCAGTCAGAGCCGCGCCTACGGTCACGCCAAGCAGAACAGGGGAGGTGAGCCAAGGTAAGACCGAAGCCCAAGATAATCAGAGCAACGCCAAGGCCAAGACAACAAAGAGCAGAGGGACGAAGCAGGTTCCCCCGGCAAGACCCTTGCCGGGGCAGCCTCAGCAGCCCCGGCAAGATCCTTGCCGGGACAGCTCGCCCCGCACCAACAGAGCGGGCCACCCTTGAGCCCACGGTCTCCAACATCACGTTGGGCCAGGGCTCGGGAGGCACCTCCGTGGTGGCATGCAGATCGTTGTGAAGACATATTCAAGATCAGATGAGGATTAGAAGACGACGATCCTCGGCAAGATCCTTGCCAAGGGAGGCCACCAGACCCCCGGCAAGGCCCTTGTCGGGGATGACAGCGCGCCACGGCAAGACCCTTGCCAGGCCACACGGCGAGACCCTTGCCGGGTCACCCGGCAAGGCCCTCGCCAAGGACGCCAGCAAGGCCACTGCCAGGCCCACACCGACCAAGCTTCCATCGCCGTTCACATGCAGCTGCCAGCCCAACCAGCTGGGCGGGCACCTGCGTGGCAACATGCAGCCCCCAGGCCAACTCATCGAGCGCCTGCGTGGCGGCATGCAGATCTTCGTGAAGGCTCCACCACCGTGCCACCTCAGCTGCCTGCCTGCCTACATGGCGCCGCACGCATTGCTGGCCAAGGCGCGTGTCAAAGCAAGGAGGAGCGGTGACGGACGGGACGGGCCTCGCCCCCGTCCCTAATAAAGCAAGAGGACACCTAAGCTACGCATGAAATGCGTCTTGTCATGTAATACGAGCGATAAGCTCAGGGCACTGTACGCCTTTCCACCTCCTATGTGCCACTGTGGCAGCCCTTCCGACTATAAAAGGAGGCCCATGGCATACTGGAGAAGGATTCGGCTCTTTCGAACCACGCACTCACCACAGCTAGTTCGAGAGCTCAAGAACTCTCTGAAATACACCCACCAAAGCAGGACTAGGGTTTTACGCATCCTCGCGGCCCGAACCTGGGTAAACGATCCTTGTGCTGTCTACTAGCCCTGCTCTTCTTGCAACCCCGCACCCCGGCAACCGTAGTAGGGATTCTTGTGATCCCATAGATGTCGTTCCACACCGACATCTTTGGCGCGCCGGGTAGGGGGCGCAATTGTGAGAATCTGATCTAGTAGTTAGCCTAGCAGTTCTTCGTCGCCATGGCTCATAAGAAGAAGACGGCCACAGCGATCGGCTCGTTGGGAGCCGAACGGCCCGTGCCGGTGCACACGAGCAGTGGACCGGTCGCGGACAGGACCCGGGCCGCGGTCCGCGAGCACCAGCATCGCCCAGGCAGTCAGAGCCTGGCGAGCGGCGTCGTTCACACGCCAGACGACTGGCCGCATGTCGCCAGATCCAAAGACAGAGCCGGCCCCCCCGCAGGCAGCGCGGGGCCCTCCAGGGGTGTCGTTGTGCCACCTCCGGGCGGCGCAGCGACCTCCAAGACGGCCACACCGGCGACCACCGCGCGCTCTTCCCATGGTGTGCGCACCGTCACCACGTTGGTGACCCTGGGCACCGTCGTGGGAAGAGCCCTGTGCGTCATCCGCAAGATGAAGGGGTTCAGCACGCTCGCCGAAGCGCTGGCGAAAATGGCACACAGCCGCTGGGTCGTAACGGAGCTCCTTCTAACATGGTTAGAAGTCGAAGCGCGCTGCGATCCATGCAGCTGTCGCCGCCGCCCACGCCAGCGGAAGCTTTTGGCGCGCGCGCAGATGCTCCTCGACTTCCCTCCTGCTGCGGAGAAGCTCGACGAGTGGAGGGCCACCATTCGGAGCCTCGTCGCCGTCGCAAACAAAGACGATCCGCGACCGGTGGGGTCCTCGGGTCGGTGCTCCATCGAGCCACCACATGCTGGCGCTGGGAGGACCGGGGGATCTGCGGCCACAGTGCACTCTCCTCCTCCTCGCCAGCCGCCGCGGGCGTCGGCCTAGCGCGACGACGCTTGCGATAACATCTCCATCACGTCGTCCGACCCGCGGACCCTCCGCGACCAGCGCTAGGTCCTTCGGGAGCGAGCTCACGAAGACGCTCGAACCACCGCCGAGCGCCGGCGCGAAACGCGCCGCCAGTCGGACAAGCGGGCGGGGCCCGCTATGGACCACCCGGCATCGGGGGGCCCCGGCGGCCTACCTTACGAGGTGGGCTGCCCAGCCTTTACCCGTGAGCTGCGGCAGTTCCAGTGGCCATCCCACCGCACGTTCAAGCCCGACGTCGGCGAGAAGTACACTGGCAAGACCCATCCGTCCGAGTTCCTCAGCATCTAGACCATCGCAATGCAGGCTGCTGGAGCTCGCGACTACAAGGTGCTCGCCAACTATTTCCCGCTGGCGCTGAAGCCCAATGTGATGTCTTGGTTGATGCACTTGCCGGTGGATTCCATTTCTTCTTGGTCGGATCTGTGCCATGAGTTCATTGGCGCCTTCACAGGAGGCCACCAAGCTCATGGCCAGGCCAGTGATCTGCATATCATTCCCCAGAAGGAAGGGGAGACCCTGCGCAAGTACATCCAGAGATTCAGCCGGGTACAGTACAACATCCCCGACGTTCATCCCGCCGCTGTGATTAGCGTGTTCCATCAGAACATGCGCAATCGCAAGATGCGCGAGGAGCTGGCGATGACCAAAGTTAAGGATGTGGCGGAGCTCTACGTTCTGGCTGATAGGTGCGCCCGAGCTGAAGAGGGAAGGAAGTACCCCGGTGAAGACGCCGGCGCGGAAACCAACTCTACCGATGAAGACGCCGCCACCCTGACGAAGAAGGGCCGGCGTCGCAACAGGAAACGCAAAGGCAAGGCCGTGCTTGCCGTTGAGGGATCCGACGATACCGGTGCCAGCAAGAAGGTCAAGGCAGACGCCCCCGGCAAGGAGATTGCCGGGTGCGCCGCCTGCCGGGCCTTGGCGGCTACCGACAAGCCAGGAAGCTCTGGCAAGCAATACTGCAAGATCCACCGCACCAAGGCCCACGACCTCCAGAACTGCCGACAAGTCGAGCTGCTTGCTGAGAAGCAAAAGGCTGAGTACGAGAGGCGGGACAAGGAGAAGGACCAGGACGGTGCTGAGGGATCCGGCAAGAAGCGTGGCGGCCAAGGAGGCCGCCCCGGCAAGGACAACCAGCAAGAGAGGCCCTCCCGGGGCCGCGACAAGAAACATGAAGACGATGATCACGACGAGGACAACGAGTCTGGTGAGCAAGGGTTCTAGAAGGCTACGGAGGCCATGTGCGTTGATGGCGGTGCCTCGCTGCATACCTCTCACCGCCAGCTCAAGCAGTGGGCGCGTGAGATTACAGCAGCAGAGCCGTTGTTCGATGCTCAGAAGCCGCTGAAGTGGTCCAGCACGTCCCTCATCTTTGACGCCAAGGACCACCCTGACCGCACTGCCGTGGTCGGGTGTTTGCCATTGTTGGTCTCACCAATGATACGCAACCTCAGGGTGAACCAGATGTTGGTTGACAGCGGGGCCGGCCTGAACCTGATCTCGCCTGTCGTGATCAAAAAGCTGCAAATCCCTGATGGAGACCTTGAGGAAATGGACACGTTTCAAGGGGTCAGTCCGGGGAGGAGCCAGCCGGAGGGGAAGGTCACGCTGCCCGTGACATTTGGAGGAGAGTTGAACTACAGGACGGAGAGGATCGTCTTCGACGTGGCCGAGATCCCCTTGCCCTACAATGGGATCCTCGGCCGCCCGGCACTAGCCAAGTTCATGGCGGCGTCACACTACGCCTACAACATGCTAAAGATGCCCAGGTCGTTGACCATCATCTCCGTCCCCTCCGACAAGAAGGACGCGCTGATCTGCACCGACCAACTCTACCGGGAAGCAGTTGCAGCAGCTGCCGCCAAGGCACCTGCTCCTGCCGCTGAAGGCCCGGGAGGGAAGAAGAAGCCCGGCAAGACCTCTCGCACCCACTCCGGCAAGCGCACCTCCTCGGAGTGTTGTGCTACCATCGAGGACGTGCCGAGAGCTCTACCGACAAGAGCAAGAGATCCAGAGCCGAGCCGCCGCAGACCAAGAAGGTGCCCGTCAGGGAGGATGGCACGGGAGGAGCCTTCACCATAGGCTCCACCCTCGACAGCAAATAGGAAGGCGCGCTCGTCACCTTCCTGCGGGCGAATGTCGACGTGTTTGCATGGCAAGCATCCGACATCCCCGGTGTTCCCAGGGAGGTGATTGAGCACCACCTAGCTGTCTGCCCCCACGCGCGGCCCGTCAAGCAGAAGGTCAGAAAGCAGGCTCTAGAGAGGCAGGAGTTCGTCGCAGAGGAGATCAGGAAGTTGGAAGCAGCAGGTTTGGTGAGAGGAGTGCTCCACCCGACGTGGTTGGCCAATCCGGTAGTGGTGCGCAAGGCGAATGGGAAGTGGAGGCTGTGTATTGATTACATAGATATCAATAAGGCTTGTCCTAAGGACCCCTTCCCGTTGCCGCGCATCGACCAGATTGTTGACTCCATAGCCGGGTGTGATCTGTTGTCATTCCTCGACGCCTACTCAGGCTACCACCAGATCTTCATGACAAGAGAGGATGAAGAGAAGACAACATTCATCACCCCATGTGGTATGTATTGCTTTTTACGGATGCCTTTCGGGTTGAAGAGTGCTGGCTCAACATTCGCAAGAGCAGTCCAAATTGGATTTGAACCTCGGCTCCATAGAAATATGGAGGCATACATGGATGACATAGTGGTCAAAACCAAGGACGGGCCAACTCTTGTGCAAGATCTGGAAGAGACATTTGCCAACCTGCGCAAGATCAACCTCAAGCTGAACCCTGAGAAGTGTGTCTTCGGCGTCCCGTCCGGCAAGCTTCTCGGGTTCTTTGTGTCACAGCGCGGGATCGAGGCAAACCCAGACAAAATCAAGGCTATTGAGCAGATTGAGGCGCCCAAGCGGATCAAAGATGTGCGTCGGCTCACCGGCTGCGTTGCCGCCATGAGCCGATTCATCTCCAAGTCCGCCGAGCGCGCCCTTCCTTTCTTCAAAATCTTGAAGAAGGCGGGCCCAATGGAGTGGACCCCAGAAGCCGAGGCAGCATTGCAGGATCTGAAGAAATACCTTTCCTCCATGCCAATACTGGTTGCGCCTAAACCACAAGAGCCATTGCTGCTATATCTGGCGGCGATCAGTTGGTCAGCGCTGCACTGGTGGCACAGAGGGAGGTCGACGAGGAGGCAGTGATGGCGGCAGAACCAGCGGATGGCAAGCCAAAGATTCCCCCGGTAGGGCTTGGTGCCAGCAAGGCACGACCCCAGGCAGAGTCTGATGCCACCAAGGCAGTGCTCGCGCAGTCGAGTGAGGTGGTGCAGAAGAAGAAGATGATGCAGCACCCGGTTTACTTTGTCAGCTCCCTCTTGCAGGGGGCTAGGTCGAGGTATTCCGGTGTGCAAAAGTTGCTCTTCGGCTTCCTTATGGCCTCGAGGAAGCTGCATCATTACTTCCAAGCCCACGAGATCACTGTCGTCACCCACCTCCCGTTGCAACGGATACTGCATAACCCAGATGCAACTGGAAGGATTGTGGAATGGGCCTTGGTGATATCAAGTTTCGGTTTGAAGTTCGAAAGTACCTCGACAATCCAGAGCAGAGTCTTGGCGGAGTTCATTGCAGAATGGACCTTGACGCCTGACGAAGAAATCCAGGAGACCACTCTCCCCGGCAAGGAAGCAGACCGCGACTGGATCATGTACTTTGATGGGGCTTTCTCGTTGCAAGGCGCCGGTGCCGGTGTGCTGCTCGTCGCACCCACCGGAGAGCACCTCAAGTACGTGATCCAGATGCACTTCCCCAGGGAGATGTCCACCAACAACACTGCTGAGTACGAGGGATTGCTTGCCGGTCTCAGGATCGCGGCAGACCTCGGGGTTAAGAAGCTCATCGTCAGGGGTGACTCGCAGCTCGTTGTCAGACAGGTCAACAAGGATTATTAGAGCCCATTGATGGAAGCTTACGTAGATGAGGTGAGGAAGCTGGAGGAATGTGTTGACGGTATCCAAGCGGAGCACATCCCCCGAGTGGAAAACGACATCGCCGATTACCTGTCAAAGCGTGCTGCATTCAAGCTACCTATGGAACCAGGTACCTTTTTGCTCCGGTTAACTCAACCATCCGTCGAGCCATCAACGAGGCAGAACAAGCGGAGGAAGTCAGGTCCCGGCAAGTACTTTCCTACCGAGCCCCCTGGGGCTGCCGGCAAGGGTGCTGCCGCGGACGCTGAGCCTGCCCAAGAGCAGCTGGCTCCGGCAGGGCGTCAAGCCCTGGCCGTAGAGACAGCCGCTCCCATGGCGGAAGAAATGCCTTTGGTCCTTGCCGTCGAGCCCCAGGCTCTAGGATGGGCGCATCATACCGTCCAATTCCTCCAAACAGGGGAGCTTCCTGAGGAGCAGGAAGAAGCGGAAAAAGTACCAGTTCGTCGATGACGTCCTGTACAGGAGAAGGCCAAACGATGTGAAATTGAAGTGCATCCCCCGGGAGGAAGGACTGGAGCTATTGGCGGAGATACACGGAGGCATATGTGGCTCCCACATAGGGTTAAGGGACCTTGCCGGGAAGGCGTTCCGGCAAGGTTTCTTCTGGCCCACCGCCCTCCAGGATGCGACGGCACTAGTAACCAAGTGTGAAGCGTGCCAGTTCCATTCAAAGAAGCTTCATCAACCAGCTCAAGCCCTTCAAACAACCCCTCTCTCCTGGCCATTCTCGGTCTGGGGGCTCGATATACTGGGCCCTTTCCCCCGCGCTGTTGGGGGCTTTGAGTACTTGTACGTTGCGATCGACAAGTTCACAAAGTGGCCGGAGGTGGAAGCAGTGAGAAAGGTGACTGCTCAGTCAGCCGTCAAGTTCTTCAAGGGACTGGTCTGCCATTTTGGTGTGCCAAACAGAGTCATCACTGACAACGGCACACAGTTCAGAAGCCACACCTTCATGCAATACATTCAAGACCTCGGTAGCAAGGTCTGTTTTGCTTCCGTGGCACACCCACGGAGCAACGGCCAAGCGGAGAGGGCAAATGCTGAAGTGTTGCGAGGCCTGAGAACGAAAACCTTTGACAAGCTGCACAAGAGTGGAAGGCGCTGGATTGATGAGTTGCTGGCGGTTCTTTGGTCGATCAGGACGACGCCAAATCGAGCCACCAGCCAGACACCTTTTGCCCTGGTTTACGGGGCAGAAGCAATTCTCCTCACGGAACTCATATACGGGTCACCTCGAGTGCTCGCTTATGATGAGCTTGAGCAAGAGCAGTTGCGCCAAGATGACGCGACGCTCCTTGAGGAAGATCGTCTTCGGGCTGCTGTGAGAGCAGCGTGCTACCAGCAAGCCTTGCGCCGCTACCATAGCCGCAAGGTTCATGCCCGAAGCTTTGAGGAAGGCGACCTTGTTCTTCAGCGCGTTCAGTCGGCCAATAATTCCAACAAGTTGACGATGAAGTGGGAAGGCCCTTATCGGGTAATGCGAGTCACTAGGCCCGGCGCAGTCCGCCTGGAGACCAAAGATGCCGTCCCAGTGAGCAACTCCTGGAACATCGAGCATCTTCGCAAGTTTTACCCATAAGGTGCGGCTTGCCGGGCCTCCCGGCAAGCCACCTTTTGTACAAGCTTTGCCGGCAAGGCATGTGACCCTTTGTACAAAGCCAGGCGCAGACCCTGAGCATAAATAAATGAAGCGCTGGCGCCCTAAGTTATAGCATGCATGCTAGGTCGAGTCTCTTCCGTGGTTAGGGTTGATAGTGCTTAGCGGCGACTAACCCCTAGCCTAGAGGTCGAGTGCGCGTCTATCTGTTCCTTTTCTGTCCTCCTTTGGTTCGCAGGGCACATAAGCACTTCTGCTGAGCTACTTGGAAAGAAGGAAACAGACCGACGTCCCGACCCCGGCGAACCAGAGTTGCCGGGGGCTGCAAGCACAAGGATCGACCCTGGTAAACCAGAGTTGCCGGGGGCTGCAAGCACAAGGATCCAACCGCGGCAAGACAAGGTTGCCGGGGGCTGCAGATCCAGATAAGTCTTTCATCCTCTATCATGCATTTCGGAACAGGACTGGGGCATGTGAAACCTCGTTTTTATCTCTAGGCTGTCGTGCTCCCCTTTTTTCCTATACCTAAGGATTATTTCCTGGGTCCGGATTTGGTTGTAGCCACGGCGGCAAGGAGGTAGAACGAGGAGCCTAAAGCCCACTTCATCCCTGCCTCCGCCAAGAGCGCGAGAACGGTCGAGTGGACTGGGGGAACGGCAAGGCCTGTTGCCGGGCAAAAAACGTTTATCTTAAACAATAACAAGGATTCGCTCCTTGTCGCGGGATTTACCCACGAACGAAAAACCCGGCAAGCATCCCTTTTTCATTGGAAACATCCCATACAGGTACAGTTCGTACGAAATGAAAAACATGAGCAAGGGGATTACAAGTTCTAAATTTAACAAAGGCCCGAAGGCTTACAAACTAAAAAAGAGATAAGATGCCCGTAATCCCTTTCTTGTCCCTCTCCTTAGGAGGCAAGTCAAGGAGGCGAGAGGGCAAAAGGGGCGCCTAGGCGAGCTACGAGCACCAGAAAGCACCAAGAGAACACCCTCGGTGGCCGCCCACGGGTGGGCCGGTGATGACGGTGCCGAGAAAGGAGCTGGAAGACGAGGTGGCAGGACCGGCAATACGCGATGAAGGTGTCGGTGCCCGCGTACTCCGAGTTGACGGCCTTGCCGCCCGCCCTCTTCCTATTCTGCAGCCTCCCGACGCCAGCCGCCCAAGGAGACGGCCCCGAGAAGTTCAAGGAGCTGGCCCCACCCCCGGCAAACCTCTGCCGGAGGAGCGGCCAGGTGCAGATGCTGCTGCTGCCGCACCCGCCCAGGCGCGGGGCGTCCGACGCCTAGTCGGACTCGTCCCCGTCATCTGCCCCGCTGTCCTCCTCATCACTTTCGCTTGAGGAAGAGCTTCCATCGTTGGAATCTCCGTCGGAGGAGCTCTCCATGCAGCACTTCAGGCGAGTTCCGAACTCTCCGAAGACCTTGACGGAGAGCAGGCCGTCCTCCATTAATTTGAAGTAGAGGACGAGCCCCGCCGTCAGGCTGTGGATGCGAGCGAACATCTTCCACCCACGACGGAGGTACATGACCCGAGGAGCCGGGAAGTCGACGTCGAGCCACGTGCCCCCATTCCCACAACCCCTCATGTGCAATCTGAGGGATTGGGGCCGGTCATGCTCCATCTCCCGAGCAAACAGGGCAGGAAGAAAGAGACGGCGACGCGGGGGCCGGCACAGCCTGATGAAGAACTCGCGGGGCTGGTCTCCGACATGGCCTTCCATCGGGAAAGGCACCATTGGCGGGGGCGAAGCTGGCGCGCCGCCCCGTCCTCCTCTTCCCCGAGCACTACGACCTCTGCCCCGGCCTCGCCCACGGCCTCGCCCCCTCCCCCTTCCTCTCGCGGCCGGTTCCACCACCACGGGCTCAGGAGGAGGAGGGACGCGCTGTCGAGCGGCGACCCTCTCCGCCACCGTCGAGGGACCCGGGTTCCCTTTCTCCATGGCGAGTGAAAGGAAGAAGCAGAAGCAAGAGGAGATAGATGACAGAAGAATGCGGGACGCCATCCCCCTTCCCCCTCTTTATAAAGGGGCGGGATCGGGGCTCGGCCGCCCCGCTCGGCCAATCCAGCCACCGGAGGCGCAGGGAATCAGGACCGACCCGCTGCCCCAACCAGCGACGGCCCGGTTTCCCGCCTCCACCGCTTGCCATCCCAGACGCATGAAGGACGCGAGGCGGACGTGCAGAACTGAGGGGACGGGTGAAGCGACCTCTCCCCACCCCGTGATCATGGGGAGTGGACGCCTTGAAGACTGCGACCCAGCCCCGTTCAGTAAATGAGCCGTGCCTCCACGCCTCCCTCTTTTTACGGGGAAGGCGCGAGCCGCCTCTTTACTACGATATGACGCATGCGTGTGGAAACCGCCCCACGCATGCCGCCCACGTCACGCCTGCCCCTCCACGTCGCGCCACGCGCGCGGGTCATGGGAAGCGCCGCGCGTGAAAAGTCTTACCGCGGTAAAAACCGCCTCGCCTGCCCCCGCACCGTTTTGGGCCTGACCCAACAACGTGTCACGCTTATGTGTGGCCCAGGCCCGGGGGCTCCTGTCGGTGTACAAAAAGAGGGGTGCGTTTTTGTACCCCTATACCTGTGCACGGGCAGTCATAGCCGCGCCTACAGTCACGCCAAGCAGAACAGGGGAGGTGAGCCAAGGTAAGACTGAAGCCCAAAGATAATCAGAGCAACGCCAAGGCCAAGACCACAAAGAGTAGAGGGACGAAGCAGGTTCCCCCGGCAAGACCCTTGCTGAGGCAGCCTCAGTAGCCCCGGCAAGATCCTTGCCGGGACAGCTCGCCCCGCACCAACAGAGCGGGCCACCGTTGAGCCCACGGTCTCCAACATCACGTTGGGCCAGGGCTCGGGAGGCACCTCCGTGGTGGCATGCAGATCTTTGTGAAGACATATTCAAGATCAGATGAGGATTAGAAGACGACGATCCTCGGCAAGATCCTTGCCGAGGGAGGCCACCAGACCCCCGGCAAGGCCCTTGCCGGGGACGACAGCGCGCCATGGCAAGACCCTTGCCGGGCCACACGGCGAGACCCTTGCCGGGCCACCCGGCAAGGCCCTCGCCAAGGACGCCAGCAAGGCCACCGCCAGGCCCACGGCGACCAAGCTTCCACCGCCGTTCACATGCAGCTGCCAGCCCAACCAGCTGGGCGGGCACCTGCGTGGCAATTGCAGCCCCGAGGCCAACTCATCGAGCGCCTGCGTGGCGGCATGCAGATCTTCATGAAGGCTCCACCACCGCGCCACCTCAGCTGCCTACCTGCCTACATGGCGCCGCACACATCGCTGGCCAAGGCACGTGTCAAAGCGAGGAGGAGCGGCGATGGACGGGACGGGCCTCGCCCCCGTCCCCAATAAAGCAAGAGGACACCTACGCTACGCATTAAATGCGTCTTGTCCTGTAATACGAGCGATAAGCTCAGGGCACTGTACGCCTTTCCACCTCCTGTGTGCCACTGTGGCAGCCCTTCCGACTATAAAAGGAGGCCCATGGCATACTGGAGAAGGATTCGGCTCTTTCGAACCACGCACTCACCACAGCTAGTTCGAGAGCTCAAGAACTCTCTGAAATACACCCACCAAAGCAGGACTAGGGTTTTACGCATCCTCGCGGCCCGAACCTGGGTAAACGATCCTTGTGTTGTCTACTAGCCCTGCTCTTCTTGCAACCCCGCACCCCGGCAACCGTAGTAGGGATTCTTGTGATCCCATAGATGTCATTCCACACCGACAAGACCCTTCGACAAAACTGTGTGGGATGCCATAGTCGCAAACGGTGGTGTAAAAAACCCGTCAAAAAGGTGCAAAACGTTTGCGATGACGGATGCATCAAACACGGTTCCGATTTTAATTGCGTGTGCAATGCAGGGATTACGGTTGTTGGAGAACGTAGCAGAAATTCAAAATTTTCTACGCATCACCAAGATCAATCTATGGAGTTTACTAGCAACGAGAGGGAAGGAGTGCATCTACATACCCTTGTAGATCGCGAGCAGAAGCGTTCAAGAGAACGGGGTTGATGGAGTCGTACTCGTCGTGATCCAAATCACCGATGATCCTAGCGCCGAACGGACGGCACCTCCGTGTTCAACACACGTATGGAGCAGCGACGTCTCCTCCTTCTTGATCCAGCAAGGGGGGAGGAGAGGTTGATGGAGATCCAGCAGCACGACGTCGTGGTGGTGGAAGTAGCGGGATTCCAAATGGGCTTCGCCAAGCGCTGCGGGAGGAGGGAGATGTGTCACGGGAGGGAGAGGGAGGCGCCAGGGCTTAGGTATTGCTGCCCTCCCCCCACTATATATAGGGCCAAGGGAGAGGGGGGGGCGCAGCCTTGGCCCTTCCTCCAAGGAAGGGTGCGGCCAGGGAGGAGTCCTTCCTCCCCAAGGCACCTCGGAGGTGCCTTCCCCCTTTAGGACTCTCCCTTTTTCCTTATCTCTTGGCGCATGGGCCTCTTGGGGCTGGTGCCCTTGGCCCATATAGGCCAAGGCGCACCCCCTACAGCCCATGTGGCCCCCCGGGGCTGGTGGACCCCCGGACCCCTTTTGGCACTCCCGGTACAATACCGATAAAGTGCGAAACTTTTCCGGCGACCAAAATAAGACTTCCCATATATAGATCTTTACCTCCGGACCATTCCGGAAATCCTCGTGATGTCCGGGATATCATCCGGGACTCCGAACAACTTTTGGGTTACCGCATACTAATATCTCTATAACCCTAGCGTCACTGAACCTTAAGTGTGTAGACCCTACGGGTTCGGGAGACACGCAGACATGACCGAGACGACTCTCCGGTCAATAACCAACAGCGGGATCTGGATACCCATGTTGGCTCCCACATGCTCCTCGATGATCTCATCGGATGAACCACGATGTTGAGGATTCAATCAATCCCGTATACAATTCCCTTTGTCAATCGATATGTTACTTGCCCGAGATTCAATCGTCGGTATCCCTATACCTTGTTCAATCTCGTTACGGGCAAGTCTCTTTACTCGTTCCGTAACTCACATCATCCCGTGATCAACTCCTTGGTCACATTGTGCACATTATGATGATGTCCTACCGAGTGGGCCCAGAGATACCTCTCCGTTTACACGGAGTGACAAATCCCAGTCTCGATTCGTGCCAACCCAACAGATACTTTCGGAGATACCTGTAGTGCACCTTTATAGTCACCCAGTTACGTTGTGACGTTTGGTACACCCAAAGCATTCCTAAGGTATCCGGGAGTTGCACAATCTCATGGTCTAAGGAAATGATACTTGACATTAGAAAAGCTCTGAGCAAACGAACTACACGATCTTGTGCTAGGCTTAGGATTGGGTCTTGTCCATCACATAATTCTCCTAATGATGTGATCCCGTTATCAACGACATCCAATGTCCATGGTCAGGAAACCGTAACCATCTATTGATCAACGAGCTAGTCAACTAGAGGCTTACTAGGGACATGGTGTTGTCTATGTATCCACACATGTATCTGAGTTTCCTATCAATACAATTCTAGCATGGATAATAAACGATTATCGTGAACAAGGAAATATAATAATAACCAATTTATTATTGCCTCTAGGGCATATTTCCAACAGTCTCCCACTTGCACTAGAGTCAATAATCTAGTTCACATCACCATGTGATTAACACTGACAGGTCACATCACCATGTGACCAACATCTAAAGAGTTTACTAGAGTCAACAATCTAGTTCACATCACTATGTGATTAACACTCAATGAGTTCTGGTTTGATCATGTTATGCTTGTGAGAGAGGTTATTAGTCAACGGGTCTGAACCTTTCAGATCCGTGTGTGCTTTACGAATATCTATGTCATCTTGTGGATGCTACCACGCGCTATTTGGAGCCATTTCAAATAATTGCTCTACTATACGAATCCGGTTTACTACTCAGAGTCATCCGGATTAGTGTCAAAGTTCGCATCGACGCAACCCTTTACGACGAACTCCTTTTCACCTCCATAATCGAGAAAATTCCTTAGTCCACTAGATACTAAGGATAAGTTCGACCGCTGTCATGTGATCCATTCCCGGATCACTATTGTACCCCTTGACCAACTCATGGCAAGGCACACTTCATCTGCGGTACACAGTATAGCATACTGTAGAGCCTACGTCTAAAGCATAGGGGACGACCTTCGTCCTTTCTCTCTCTTCTGCTGTGGTCAGGTCTTGAGTCTTACTCAATACTCACACCTTGTAACACAGCCAAGAACTCCTTCTTTGCTGATCTATTTTGAACTCTTTCAAAATCATGTCAAGGTGTGTGTTCTTTGAAAGTATCATCGGGCGTCTTGATCTATCTCTATAGATCTTGATGCCCAATATGTAAGCAGCTTTATCCAGGTCTTCCTTTGAAAAACTCCTTTCAAACAACCCTTTATGCTTTCCAGAAATTCTACATCATTTCGGATCAATAATATGTCATTCACATATACTTATCAGAAATGTTGTAGCGCTCCCACTCACTTTATTGTAAATACAAGTTTCTAACAAACTTTGTATAAACCCAAAAACTTTGATCACTCCATCAAAGCGTATATTCTGACTCCGAGATGCTTGCTCTAGTCCATGGAAGGATCGCTAGAGCTAGCATACCTTTTAGCATCCTTAGGATCGACAAAACCTTTCTGATTGTATCACATACAACCTTTCCTTACGAAAACTGGTAAGGAAACTTGTTTTGACATCCATCTGCCAGATTTCATAAATGCAGCTAATGCTAACATGATTCCGACAGACTTAAGCATCGCTACGGATGAGAAAATCTCATCGTAGTCAACTCCTTGAACTTGTGGAAATACTCTTTGCCACAAGTCGAGCTTCATAGACGGTAACATTACCGTCCATGTCCGTCTTCTTCTTAAAGATCCATTTATCTCAATGGCTTGCCGATCATCGGGCAAGTTCACCAAAGTCCATGCTTTGTTCTGATACATGGATCCTATCTCGGATTTCATGGCTTCTAACCATTTGTCAGAATATGGGCCCACCATCGCTTCTCCATAGCTCGTAGGTTCATTGTTGTCTAACAACGTGACTTTCAAGACAGGATCACGTACCACTCTGAAGTAGCACGCATCCTCGTCGTCCTACGGGGTTTGGTAGTGACTTGATCCGAAGTTTCATGATCACTATCATAAGCTTCCACTTCAATTGGTGTAGGTGCCACAGGAACAACTTCATGTGCCCTGCTACACACTAGTTGAAGTGACGGTTCAATGACCTTATCAAGTCTCCACCATCCTCCCACTCAATTCTTTTCGAGAGAAACTTTTCCTCGAGAAAGGACCCGTTTCTAGAAACAATTACTTTTGCTTCCAGATCTGAAATAGGAGGTATACCCAACTGTTTTGGGTATTCTATGAAGATGCATTTATCCGCTTTGGGTTCGAGCTTATCAGCCTGAAACTTTTTCACATAAGCGTCGCAGCCCCAAACTTTTAAGAAATGACAGCTTAGGTTTCTCTAAACCATAGTTCATACGGTGTCGTCTCAACGGAATTGCATGGTGCCCTATTAAAGTGAATGCGGTTGTCTCTAATGCCTAACCCATAAATGATAGTGGTAATTCGATAAGAGACGTCATGGTATGCACCATATCCAATAGGGTGCAGTTTTGATGTTCGGACACACCATCACACTGTGGTGTTCCAGGCGGTATTAATTGTGAAACACTTTCCACAATGTCTTAATTGTGTGCCAAACTCGTAACTCAGATATCTCTATGATCATATCATAGACATTTTATCCTCTTGTCACGACGATCTTCAACTTCACTCTGAAATTACTTGAACCTTTCAATAATTCAGACTTGTGTTTCATTAAGTAAATATTCTCAGCATCTACTCATATCATCTGTGAAGTAAGAACATATCGATATCCACTGTGTGCCTCAGCACTCATTGGATTGTACACATCAAATGTATTACTTCCAATAAGTTGCTCTCTTGTTCCATCTTACTGAAAACGAGGCCTTTCTGTCATCTTGCCCATGTGGTATGATTTGCATGTCTCAAGTGATTCAAAATCAAGTGAGTCCAAACGATCCATCTGCATGGAGTTTCTGCATGCATATATACCAATAGACATGGTTCGCATGTCTCAATCTTTTAAAAAACGAGTGAGTCCAAAGATCCATCTACATGGAGCTTCTTCATGCGTTCTGTACCAATATGACTCAAATGGCAGTGCCACAAGTATGTGGTACTATCATCACTATTTTATATCTTTTGGCACGAACATGTGTATCACTGCGATCGAGATTCATTTTAGGTGCAAGACCATTGAAGGTATTATTCAAATAAACAGAGTAACCATTATTCTTCTTAAATGAATAACTGTATTGCGATAAACATAATCCAATCATGTTTATGCTCAACGCAAACACCAAATAACAATTATTTAGGTTTAACACCAATCTCGATGGTAGAGGGAGCATGCGATGCTTGATCACATCAACCTTGGAAACACTTCCAACACATATCGTCATCTCACCTTTAGCTAGTCTCCGTTTATTCCGCAGCTTTTATTTTGAGTTACTAACACTTAGCAACCGAACCGGTATCTAATACCCTGGTGCTGCTAGGAGTACTAGTAAAGTACACATTCATATAATGTATATCCAATATACTTCTGTCGACCTTGCCTGCCTTCTCATCTACCAAGTATCTGGGCAGTTTTGCTTCAGTGACCGTTTCCCTCATTACAGAAGCACTTAGTCTCGGGTTTGGGTTCAACCTTGGGATTCTTCACTAGAGCAGCAAATGATTTGCTGTTTCATGAAGTATCCCTTTTGCCCTTGCCCTTCTAGAAACTAGTGGTTTTACTAACCATCAACAATTGATGCTCCTATTTGATTTCTACTTTTATGGTGTCAAACATCGCGAATAGCTCAAGGATCATCATATCTATCCCTGATATGTTATAGTTCATCACGAAGCTCTAACAGCTTGGTGGCAGTGACTAAGGAGAACCATCACTATCTCATCTGGAAGATTAACTCCCACTCGATTCAAGCGATTGTGGTACTCAGACAATCTGAGCACATGCTCAATGATTGAGCTTTTCTCCCTTAGTCTGCAGGCTTAAGAAACTTGTCAGAGGTCTCATACCTCTTGACGTGGGCACTAGTCTGAAATCCCAATTTCAGTCTTCGGAACATCTCATATGTTCTGTGACGTTTTAAAACCGTCTTTGGTGCCACAATTCTAAACCGTTCAACATTACGCACTGAACTATCACGTAGTCATCAAAACGTGTATGCCAGATGTTTCGCAACATCTACAGACGACGCTGAGGTTCAGCACACCGAGCGGTGCATTAAGGACATAAGCCTTCTGTGCAGCAATGAGGACAATCCTCAGTTCACGGACCCAGTCCGCATAATTGCTACTATCAACTTTCAACTAAATTTTCTCTAGGAACATATCTTAAATAGTAGAACTAAAGCGTATGACATAATTTGCAAAGACCTTTTGACTATGTTCATGATAATTTAGTTCATCTGATTAATGAACTCCCACTCAGATAGACATCCCTCTAGTCATCTAAGTGATACATGATCCGAGTCAAACTAGGCCGTGTCCGATCATCACGTGAGACGGACTAGTCATCATCGGTGAACATCTCCATGTTGATCGTATCTACTATACGACTCATGTTCGACCTTTCGGTCTCTTGTGTTCCGAGGCCATGTCTGTACATGCTAGGCTCGTCAAGTCAACCTAAGTGTTTCGCATGTGTTCCGAGGCCATGTCTGTACATGCTAGGCTCGTCAACACCCGTTGTATTCGAACGTTAGAATCTATCACACCCGATCATCACGTGGTGCTTCGAAACAACGAACCTTCGCAACGGTGCACAGTTAGGGGGAACACTTCTCTTGAAATTTTAGTGAGGGATCATCTTACTTACTACCGTCGTTCTAAGCAAATAAGATGCATAACATGATAAACATCACATGCAATCAAATAGTGACATGATATGGCCAATATCATTTTGCTCCTTTGATCTCCATCTTCGGGGCACCGTGATCATCTTTGTCACCGGCATGACACCATGATCTCCATCATCATGATCTCTATCATTGTGTCTTCATGAAGTTGTCACGCCAACGATTACTTCTACTTCTATGGCTAACGCGCTTAGCAATAAAGTAAAGTAATTTACATGGCGTTATTCAATGACACGCAGGTCATACAAAAAATGAAGACAACTCCTATGGCTCTTGCCGGTTGTCATACTCATCGACATGCAAGTCGTGATTCCTATTACAAGAACATGATCAATCTCATACATCACATATATCATTCATCACGTCCTTTTGGCCATATCACATCACATAGCATACCCTGCAAAAACAAGTTAGACGTCCTCTAATTGTTGTTGCATGTTTTACGTGGCTGCTATGGGATTCTAGCAAGAACGTTTCTTACCTACGCAAAAGCCACAACGTGATATGCCAATTTCTATTTACCCTTCATAAGGACCCTTTTCATCGAATCCGATCCGACTAAAGTGGGAGAGATAGACACCCGCTAGCCACCTTATGCAACTAGTGCATGTCAGTCGGTGGAACCTATCTCACGTAAGTGTACGTGTAAGGTCGGCCCGGGCCGCTTCATCCCACGATGCCGCCGAATCAAGATAAGACTAGTAGCGGCAAGTAAATTGACAAAATCGACGCCCACAACTACTTTGTGTTCTACTCGTGCATAGAAACTACGCATAGACCTAGCTCATGATGCCACTGTTGGAGAACGTAGCAGAAATTCAAAATTTTCTACGCATCACCAAGATCAATCTATGGAGTTTACTAGCAACGAGAGGGAAGGAGTGCATCTACATACCCTTGTAGATCGCGAGCGGAAGCGTTCAAGAGAACGGGGTTGATGGAGTCGTACTCGTCGTGATCCAAATCACCGATGATCCTAGCGCCAAACGGACGGCACCTCCGCGTTCAACACACGTACAGAGCAGCGACGTCTCCTCCTTCTTGATCCAGCAAGGGGGGAGGAGAGGTTGATGGAGATCCAGCAGCACGACGGCGTGGTGGTGGAAGTAGCGGGATTCCAACAGGGCTTCGCCAAGCGCTGCGGGAGGAGGGAGATGTGTCACGGGAGGGAGAGGGAGGCGCCAGGGCTTAGGTATTGCTGCCCTCCCTCCAACGAAGGGTGCGGCCAGGGAGGAGTCCTTCCTCCCCAAGGCACCTCGGAGGTGCCTTCCCCCTTTAGGACTCTCCCTTTTTCCTTATCTCTTGGCGCATGGGCCTCTTGGGGCTGGTGCCCTTGGCCCATATAGTCCAAGGCGCACCCCCTACAGCCCATGTGCCCCCCCGGGGCTGGTGGACCCCCTTGGTGGACCCCCGGACCCCTTTCGGCACTCCCGGTACAATACCGATAAAGTGCGAAACTTTTCCGGCGACCAATATAAGACTTCCCATATATAAATATTTACCTCCGGACCATTCCGGAACTCCTCGTGATGTCTGGGATCTCATTCGGGACTCTGAACAACTTTCGGGTTACCGCATACTAATATCTCTATAACCCTAGCGTCACTGAACCTTAAGTGTGTAGACCCTACGGGTTCGGGAGACACGCAGACATGACCGAGACGACTCTCCGGTCAATAACCAACAGCGGGATCTGGATACCCATGTTGGCTCCCACATGCTCCTCGATGATCTCATCGGATGAACCACGATGTTGAGGATTCAATCAATCCCGTATACAATTCCCTTTGTCAATCGATATGTTACTTGCCCGAGATTCGATCATCGGTATCCCTATACCTTGTTCAATCTCGTTACCGGCAAGTCGCTTTACTCGTTCCGTAACTCACATCATCCCGTGATCAACTTTTTGGTCACATTGTGCACATTATGATGATGTCCTACCGAGTGGGCCCAGAGATACCTCTCCGTTTACACGGAGTGACAAATCCCAGTCTCGATTCGTGCCAACCCAACAGATACTTTCGGAGATACCTGTAGTGCACCTTTATAGTCACCCAGTTACGTTGTGACGTTTGGTACACCCAAAGCATTCCTACGGTATCCGGGAGTTGCACAATCTCATGGTCTAAGGAAATGATACTTGACATTAGAAAAGCTCTGAGCAAACGAACTACACGATCTTGTGCTAGGCTTAGGATTGGGTCTTGTCCATCACATAATTCTCCTAATGATGTGATCCCGTTATCAACGACATCCAATGTCCATGGTCAGGAAACCGTAACCATCTATTAATCAACGAGCTAGTCAACTAGAGGCTTACTAGGGACATGGTGTTGTCTATGTATCCACACATGTATCTGAGTTTCCTATCAATACAATTCTAGCATGGATAATAAACGATTATCGTGAACAAGGAAATATAATAATAACCAATTTATTATTGCCTCTAGGGTATATTTCCAACAACGGTTCAGTTCAATGAGGCGGAACAAAAGAAACGGGCAGCCAGATGAAGGCGTGTGCGATATATAGCATACGGTTCACTCGGATGAACTGTTTGTGATAAGGAGAAACAAAAGAAACGGGCAACCAGATGAAGGTGTGTGCGATATATAACATACGGTTCAGTAGGATGAACTGTGTGTGATTAGGCAACATAGTGGAAACGGTTCAACTGAACAAGATGTGTGTGATACGCGGCAAGCAGGTCCGTAATCAGAAATGTGTGCGAAGACCAATAATAACACATACGATTGCTGCTAATAAGCCGTGTGATTTGCTCTGTCTATAGAAGAATAACATGTATGCGTATATATATATACATACACACACACACACACACACACACACACACACACATATATATATATAACATAAATACACATCCAATTACATAAGTGACTATACAGATCATTCACACACACCTCAATAAACAATTGCATGCATTCTAAAGTAGGAGAAATGATCGTGGAGTCATCTACTTCTTGTGACTCTCCCGCCACTGCTATGTGGCTCGATTCTTCATCTGGGGCAGGAAGAAGACAATTCCTCATGTCAACGATCCGCCGGTACATCTCGTAGCTTGTGTACGCGTCCTTGGCCACGTACTTGACGTGTTGTTCATCCAGTCTCTCATGCCAAACACTGTGCTAGGTGTTCTTGTCCTTCTTGCTCTCTTCCTTCATCTTTTCTTAGTAGGGGTCGATGATGGCCGAGGCGAGGTCAACCAGGGAGTTCAGTTTGTTGTTGTCGCTCCCCCAGACCTTGTAGTGGTGCTGGATGTTCACAAGATTCAGGCATTTCAAGCCCGAAACCTTGAGCGCTTTTAGATCGTTGGTGGTGTCCACCGTAGCGAAATTGTAGTCGGAGCTGTTGATAAACCTGGAGAAATGCTCGCAAGGCCTTCTGGCCAGGTGGTAGTGGTAGAGGAGGACGTCATGTCGCATGCACAACTGGGCGATGGCAACCTTCTGATCGTGCCCGGCATGACCCATGGTGTACTCGAGGTCGAAGCCGACCACTTGGTACTTGTCCTCGGCAAGGAACTGCTCCATAGTTTTGATGGAGCTCTCCACCGAGACCGGATCGTTCGTATACACCACTGAGAGAGCCTTCCCCCTCACGTGGGTGTCCACGACGTGTTGCGTGGTGAACTGCCCGCCGTTGTCGTCGTCGGCCGCTGGGAGCGCCATTGGAGCCACGGGGAGCGCCATTGGAACCGCTGGATGTCCTCTATGTATGTGTCCTCATGGGTGTGCTTATTATGTCGTGTGACATGAGAGATGAAGGTAAATGGCCGCAGGAATAAAAGGGGGCCGGGCGTCCTGGATTCTCGGCGCGTCCGCATGGCAGTTTTTGCAGCGGGTAACTGCATTATCACGCCGCGCCCGGCGCAACCACATGCACACGAACGTGCGTGATAATGTGCCGGCCCCAGACACTGGCAGCGCGCATGGAGGGACGAGGCAGAGCACCCGGAGGGACGTGAGAGAAGAGCGCGCGCGGCGGGAGGCGAGCAAAGCGCGCCGTGGCCGCCTCAACCGCAAGCAACCACATGCATAGAGCCGTTGAACACACAGGAAATGGTCGCCTACAAGCCGGCCGACAGTTGCGTCGCTGCATAGAGAGCGGCCGTGTGCTACTACCTCCGTCTTGGTCTATAGTCCCTTTTATATTCTATGCCATACTTTGCCCTTAAATTTAACCAACAAAATGTTAATGCTGGTTATAAAAATTATATAATTGGAAACTATGTTCAAATACGAATCCAACTATATAATCTTTGGCGACATGCATTCATATTTTATTAGTTAAATCCTACTTATAAACCGGGACAGGGGTATAGTAGGTAATTAAACCGCAAACATTTTTTTGTATTAACCATATGTGTACGTGGCCTTTCGTCCTCCTCTCGCACATCTTGTCACCCTGCTGCCGCAGACGGCTTATAGCGGAAGCTTGCGCAGCGCGCGGGGGTGTTCTTTTGGCCAAATAGTGGCGCCAATGAATCGTCGGTGAGCCCGTTCCCGCGCAACCTCATAGGTTCCTACGCAAGCTTCCCGCCCGACTCAGTGAAATCCCCCAAAATCCCAATGCTTACCGGCCTGCTATATAAACCCTCACGGCCGGCGAGTCCTGCGTCGCATTTTCCCCTCCCTCCCTGTAGCTTATCTCGTCTGCTTCTCCCACAATCGCCAATGGCACTGGTCCGTCGTCGTTGCTCAGCCACTTCGCCGCCATCAGAGGACAGCTCCAGCTGGGAGGCTACACTGCGGTGGCAGCGCAGTCCCCAACGTAGTGTAGTGCGCGTGGCGTCGCTGTTGGGTGTGCGCAGAACACTCACCACACGCTCCGTCGCCGCTACCCGTCGGCAGCTGTTAGCGGCCGTCGTTGCCTGCACACCACCGTCGAAATCCAGGGCCATCGCCCGCTCCTCCGCCGCGGCCCGAAGGCGGGAGGTGGCCGTCGTGGCCGCCACCCCACCGCCGGCCACCGTGGCCATCACCCGCTCCGCCAACGCGACCCGAAGGCGGGAGGTGGTAGTCGTGGCCGCCACCCCATCGTCAGTCGCCGTGGCCACCAGCCCACCGTCGACCGCCCGGGTCATCACCCGCTCCGCCACTGCCGCCCGAAGGTAGGAGGCGGAGGTGGATGCCCGCACGTGCGTCAGCGACCTTGCGCGCTACACCGAGTTCCTGCGGGAGGAGGAGGAGCACCTCGTCGAGCACGCAAAGAGCCTTACCGCCACCGTGGCCGCAACACACGCCGCCTCAGAGGTGAGGAATCAGGAGATCTACAAGGAGAACCACCACTTCGAGAGGCGTCGTCTGGAGCGGCAGAGGGCGTTCGAGGTGAGCGTCGCTGAAGCTGCAGCAGCGGCAGGCACCGTATTGCGGTTGCCCAGCTCGTCGGTAGGCTCCCCCTCCTCTGCCTCTTGCTGAGCGTGCTCGGCAAAGGAGGGGCAGCCGGAAGTAGTACAAAGCCCCTCCATAGTAGTAGTAGTATTTAGGGGCTATTTTGTTCAGTTCATCTGACTATAGATGTGGTGGAACTGTACAACGTACTTAAAATTAGCTAGTATATATAGTTGAACTAGCTATTTCAGTACGTGGTTGGCAACAATTGGGGAAAAGTTTGGTCGGTTCAGCTGTCGAGTTGAACTGTTTATATAAATTGAGAACGACTGCTTAATCTATGAATGAAATCTATGCTTAATTACTAAATTTTAGTTGCAAAAATTAGATACTGCTAGTGATTTTTAGCTTCATATTTTGACAAATCGCAGTGTTACAAGGTTGACAAATGGCAATGTTACTAGATCAACAAATGTCAATCTTTCCAGTTTGACAAATGGCAACATACCCAAATTGTTTGTAAGTGGTTGCACACGGGTCATCCAAAAGAACCGTTTGCGTCGAAGAGATGCACAAATCCCGCTCTCACTTTGCATACAGTTGTTCTATCTAAAACGTTTGCGATCAAGTGCTGCACAAATCCTGCTCGGCACATTTTCCCTTGGCTTCCTGGGGAAGGTGTCGGTTTGCATACGGGTGTTCTAACTAAAACGTTTACAATGAGTGTTTTATATTTAAAAACCATTGACGTTTTTTTCAAAAGAAAATTGTTTGATAAGACTGTACATTAAGAGAGAAAAACGCAAGTTCGCTCAAACCATATCTTTCATTCAGTCATACTACGAATTTATATTCATATGATCGAGATACCCTATTAAACCCAAGAAAAAAAGTTTTTCCGGCGGCAGCGGAGGTGGCGTGCCGTGCCTTCATTGTCGTTGTCGTCCTCCGGGATGCCGTTGTTGAAGTCTTTAATGCAGCACAGAATGTTCTTCACTTGTAAATCAAACATCATGTCATCGCGCGATCGACGGGCTGGGCGTGGGAGGATGGCAGCTGGCGGTGCAGAGAGGTAGAGGTCAACGGCGACGTCCCATGCCATCGAGGGGAGCGCGCGCACAGACGCGGCGGGTGCAGCCAAACGCGCGGGGACGGGCGCCGCGGTGGGTGGAGGGTCCCGCACGGGCATGGACGCTGGCGCTGGCATGTACATGAGCTCGCGCGGGTCCGCGGAGACCTCGCTGACGCCCGCGTCTTCCAGCTCTGCGATAGTGCTCGGCGACCGGCCCGTCAATGCTACGGGGATGGTCGCTAGCGCGGGCACGGGTATGGGAGCTGGGACGGGAGCGGGGGCAGCAACCGCTGCGACCAGCTCATTCCAGGCCATGTCCATGAGGCCCCATTCCTCCTTATTTTCTAACTCCTCCAGCTCGGAGTCGACTTCACCAAACTTGAAGACTAGTGGCAGATGATCCTTCTGCGCCATGGCGTTGGTGGAGGTCTGCGGGAGGGAGGGGAATAGTAAGGCCGCCCGTATTAAGCAGGGGCTCGGGCGCCATTAATGGAGAGGAAGGCGGGCAGCCATGGAAGTCAAAGGGCTCGCTTCCGAGTGAGCCTGCGCAGCGTACAGCTCGCATGCTTCCCGGTGAGCCTGCACATTGGAGGACAACTTGCATGCCTCTTGGCCAGCCTGCGCACCGGAATGCGCTCGCACGCCTCCCGTTCAGTCAAGGTCAAGCACCTGTCATCACGACACCTCCTATAGCCATTAAAACCAAGACACATGGCGTCACGTGAATGGTTAACAGAACGCACACGGTTTGAATTATACAAACATTTGAGATATTAAAGTGGCAACTATTTTTTCAAAATGCCTTTGTTGGCTGTTATTCGAGTGCGCCTTCTCTCAAAATGGACACAAAAAATACCACAGCATGTCGGGTGCCATTCCATGATAGCATGCCAAGTTTCATGAATTTCAGATGAGTTTTGGATTTACTAGAATTTAAAAACAAAGTATCTCAACGTTTTGCCGGCATTCCATAGTGCCCTGGTGTTTGAAATTCATTCCCATTTCTTGCATTGGACCTAAGCATGCACCCAAGGACAAAGATTTGATTTTTCAACCAATTTATATGCACTGGAGCATGTGCATGTAGTTCAAATTTGAATTATGCACATAAATGCATTGAAAACTCAGTTAATGCATAAAAATGTCCAAACGAACCCCGAAAAATCACAAAAATTGTCACAACACTCTTGTTGTTCTATGTTGACACGAGAATTTTTTTTGAAAGCAATAAGAGGCAATGGATATCGTTTCGTCCCCAAAGGTGGGACGTTCCCTACCGAAACCATCATGCTTGTTGTGAGAAGCATATAGCCAAACCTGCCCCAAATGGGACAAAAAAATTCCACAACATGTTGATGCCGCTCCATGATAGCATGCCAAGTTTCATGAATTTCAGACGAGTTTTGGATTTACTAGAATTTGAAAACAAGGTATCTCAATGTTTGCGGCCGAGTGACGGTGGCAGGGTGTTTGACATTCATTCCCATTTCTTGCATGGGACCTAAGCATGCAACCAAGAACACAAATTTGAATTTTCAACCAATTTATATGCGTTAGAGCATGTGCATGTAGTTCAAATTTGAATTATGCACATGAATGCATTGAAAACTCAGTTAATGCATAAAACTGTCCAAACGAACCCCGAAAAATCACAAAAAATTACACAACACTCCTGTTGTTCTATGTTGACACGAGAATTTTTTGAAAGAAATAAGAGGGAATGGATATCGTTTCGTCCCCAAAGGTGGGACATTCCCTACCGAAGCCATCATGCTTGTTGTGAGAAGCTCTGGTTTGTGAGAAGCATATACCCAAACCTGCCCCAAATGGGACCAATTTTTTACCATGACATGTTGATGCCGCTCCATGATAGCATGCCAAGTTTCATGAATTTTAGACGAGTTTTGGATTTACTAGAATTTAAAAACAAGGTATCTTAATGTTTGCGACCGAGTGACGATGGCAGGGTGTTTAACATTCATTCCCATTTCTTGCATCGGACCTAAGCATGCAACCAAGGACACATATTTGAATTTTCAACCATTTTATATGCATTAGAGCATGTGCATGTAGTTCAAATTTGAATTATGCACATAAATGCATTGAAAACTCAATTAATGCATAAAAATGTCCAAACGAACCCCGAAAATCCCAAAAATGACACAAAACTCCTGTTGTTCTATGTTGACACTAGGAACAAAAATTGGAATCGAGAAGAGGCAATGGGTATCGTTTCGTCCAGAAAGGTGAAACGTTCCCTACCGAAACCATCAGGCTTGTTGTGAGAAGCTCTGGTTTGTGAGAAGCATATACCCAAACCTCCCCCAAATGGGACAAAAAAATTACCATGGTATGTTGATGCCGCTCCATGATAGCATGCCAAGTTTCATGAATTTTGGATTTACTAGAATGACAAAAGCAATTACGTTGACGTTTGCCGGAGAGCCACGATGCCGTGGTGTTCGAATTTCATCCCCATTTCTTGCATGGGACATAAGCATAAATCCATGGACACACATATGATTTTACAACCCATGTTGGTGCACCGGAGCATGTGCATGTAGTTTAATTTTGAATTGTGCACCTGAAATGGCTAGAAAATCAATTTAATGTGTAAAATGTTCAAACGAACCCTGAATAATTCCAATTCTTTTACGACACACATATAGTTGCATGTTCACTGCAGATAAAAGATCTAGCAATTCAAACACCGTCCATTGCCGCTGTGACCCCATTATGTAATTCAAATCAAGATGAAAATCAAGTAGATCCCACACAGTTTATTATCACCAACCATGTGAGATGCAGTACAAAATATCCTGGAGCACCGTCGGTGTATAGTACGCCTATGGCTTACGCGAGAAGGTGCGTCGGCTATAGTCCATAGCCGGCGTCTCAAGCACACTAGCTCGCTCCCCAAATATCATTTCACTGTTCAATCGTCACCGGTGAAAGATGGGCACGTGGACCCGCGTCGTGAGGGCAACTTCGGTGGCCCACTCCGGCGAGAGCGCGCACTACAAAAAAAATATGGTGCCGTGATGATACGTGTTTGTCACAGTAGGTCATATTTTCTGTCGTGCATGTACATCCATGACGATTTTATGACAGAATCAAGATAGTCATACTTGTGATGTCATAGAAGTGTTCCATGACATTACCAAAATTATCATCACGGAAGTGTCCACTTCCATGACAATAAATCACACGTCATGGAAGTGCTTTCGTCAAGGGTGACCGACACGTGGCATCCACTGTAACGGGTCGCCGTTAAGCTATCGGGTTCCGGTTTGGATCCAATAACCCGTTAACAGCCCCGACCAATGGGGATTTTCCATGTGTAAAATTCTCATTCACCGGATAATGCACGTGTCAGCTAATCGTTGGGACAGATGTCATTCCTACAATGGACGGAAGACGCCTATGATATGTCGACATGTGGCACAGCCCAATAGTGGCCCATTTTAGGTAAAAAGGCCGGCCCAGCTAAAGGCCCACCATGTTTTTTAGACACTCGTGGGCTGGCCCGTTAACAACCTGCCATGTTTTGGGTCAAATTGAGGCCCATACCAGACCAGGCCTGTTCACAGCTGATACGTCTCCAACGTATCTATAATTTTTGATTGCTCCATGCTATATTATCTTCTTTTTTGGACATTATTGGGCTTTATTATTCACTTTTATATTATTTTTGGGACTAACCTATTAACCGGAGGCCCAGCCCAGAATTGCAGTTTTTTGCCTATTTCAGAGTTTCGCAGAAAAAGAATATCAAACGGAGTTCAAACGGAATGAAACCTTCGGGAACGTGATTTTCGGAACGAACATGATCCAGGAGACTTGGACCCTACGTCAAGGAAGCATCCAAGAAGCCACGAGGTAGGGGGGTGCGCCTACCCCCCAGGGCACGCCCTCCACCCTCGTGGGCCCCATGTTGCTCCACCGACGTACTTCTTCCTCCTATATATACCTACGTACCCCCAAACGATCAGATATGGAGCCAAAAACCTAATTCCACCGCCGCAACCTTCTGTACCCACAAGATCCCATCTTGGGGCCTGTTACGGAGCTCCGTCGGAGGGGGCATCCATCACGGAGGGCTTCTACATCAACACCATAGGCTCTCCGATGAAGTGTGAGTAGTTTACCTCAGACCTTCGGGTCCATAGTTATTAGCTAGATGGCTTCTTCTCTCTTTTTGGATCTCAATACAATGTTATTCCCCTCTCTCGTGGAGATCTATTCGATGTAATCTTCTTTTGCGGTGTGTTTGTTGAGACCGATGAATTGTGGGTTTATGATCAAGTTTATCTATGAACAATATTTGAATCTTCTCTGAATTCTTTTATGTATGATTGGTTATCTTTGCAAGTCTCTTCGAATTATCAGTTTGGTTTGGCCTACTAGATTGATCTTTCTTGCAATGGGAGAAGTGCTTAGCTTTGGGTTCAATCTTGCGGTGTCCTTTCCCAGTGACAGTAGGGGCAACAAGGCACGTATTGTATTGTTGCCATCGAGGATAACAAGATGGTTTTTTTATCATATTGCATGAATTTATCCCTCTACATCATGTCATCCTGCTTAAAGCGTTACTCTGTTCTTATGAACTTAATACTCTAGATGCATGCTGGATAGCGGTCGATGTGTGGAGTAATAGTAGTAGATGCAGGCAGGAGTCGGTCTACTTGTCTCGGACGTGATGCCTATATACATGATCATACCTAGATATTCTCATAATTATGCTCAATTCTGTCAATTGCTCAACAATAATTTGTTCACCCACCATAAAATACTTATGCTCTTGAGAGAAGCCACTAGTTAAACCTATGGCCCCCGGGTCTGTCTTCATCATATTAATCTTCCAACACTTAGTTATTTCCGTTGTTTTTTTACTTTGCATCTTTATTATAAAAATACCAAAAATATTATCCTATCATTTCTATCAGATCTCACTCTCGTAAGTGACCGTCTAGGGAATGACAACCCCTTATCGCGTTGGTTGCGAGGATTTATTTGTTTGTGTAGGTGCGAGGGACTCGCGCGTAGCCTCCTACTGGATTGATACCTTGGTTCTCAAAAACTGAGGGAAATGCTTACGCTACTTTGCTGCATCACCCTTTCCTCTTCAAGGGAAAACCAACGCAGTGCTCAAGAGGTAGCAAGAAGGATTTTTGGCACCGTTGCCGGGGAGGTCTACGCAAAAGTCAACATACCAAGTACCCATCACAAACCCTTATCTCCCGCATTACATTATTTGCCATTTGCCTCTCGTTTTCCTCTCCCCCACTTCACCCTTGTCGTTTTATTCGCCCTCTCTTTTCCGTTTGCCTCTTTTCTCTCGTCTTTCTTTCGCCATGTCTGAATCTGGGGAGGTGATCGCTAATGAAGGCAATAATAACAACTTGGGAAATTTTGATGCTTTCGATGATCTCTTGAGGAACCTACCATCTTGCATACCAAAAAGTTTTGAGTTGGTAGTGGCAGTATTATTGGGAAAGGAGTTATTCAAGATTTCTTTACTTGTGTCGGCGCTTTGCCCATTATGGGTGTCTCTATTCTTCATAAAACTTGTAGCCTTGCGGATGCATTATCTTTGCTTGTAGTTGAACTTGAAAGGCAATTTCTTCATATGCATCCTTGCATACAAAGAATTTTCCTAGAATTTTCTAATATTGAGCATTCTTCTGTTAAGCGTGCCGCCACTATCTTTTTGGCTCATGAGTTTAGATTCATAATGAAAGAGGCTAGAGAAATCTTTGCGCATTATAGGGTAGATGCTAGCCATCCTCCCATAGAAGCTATTCTTTTTAATCAAGAAGACATGATGCGTTTACAATCTTTGGATCATGTTGCTTATAATGAAAATCTTAGGAAAAAGGTTCTAGCCGATGTTCTAGTTGATAGAATTTCCGAGGTTAATGATGATTTTGCTATTCAGAATAATGGATTAGGTTTTTCTCTTGAACGAAGGCTTGTGACTTTTTGCCAAAACAATGCTTGTAATGATGAATTGGTTGTGCAATACAAAGGGCCAAGGGAGGAACCCATACCTCCCGAGATTGATCTTGGGGACTTTTGTCCCATTAAATTTAGCCCTTTTGATTATTTTTGCTTGCCTCAAAGAAAACTTGCTGCTGAACATAGAGAATATGAGAAAAGTTTTCATGACTTGCCGTACCATTATGATGGCAATACCTAGATCTATCCTTGCTTTTATGCCTAGCTAGGGGCGTTAAACAATAGCGCTTGTTGGGAGGCAACCCAATTTTATTTTTAGTTTTTTTGGCTTTTTGCTTCTGTTTAGGAATAAATATTTGTTCTAGCCTCTGGTTAGATGTGTTTTTATGTTTTAATTAGTGTTTGTGCCAAGTTAAACCTATAGGATCTTCTTGGATGATAGTTATTTGATCTTGCAGAAAATTCCAGAAACTTTCTGTTCACGTAAATAATTGTTAAAAATCACCAGAACGTGATGCAATATTGATTCCAATTGCTTCTGATCAATAAACAAATTGCCTAGGTCTTCCTATTTTGGCTGATTTTTTGGATTTCCAGAAGTTTGCATTAGTTACAGATTACTACAGACTGTTCTGTTTTTGACAGATTCTGTTTTTCGTGTGTTGTTTGCTTATTTTGATGAATCTATGGCTAGTAAAATAGTTTATAAACCATAGAGAAGTTGGAATACAGTAGTTTTAACACCAATATAAATAAAGAATGAGTTCATTACAGTACCTTGAAGTGGTCTTTTGTTTTCTTTCGCTAACGGAGCTGACGAGATTTTCTGTTAAGTTTTGTGTTGTGAAGTTTTCAAGTTTTGGGTGAAAGATTTGATGGATTATGGAACAAGGAGTGGCAAGAGCCTAAGCTTGGGGATGCCCATGGCACCCCCAAGATAATCTAAGGACACCAAAAAGCCAAAGCTTGGGGATGCCCCGGAAGGCATCCCCTCTTTCGTCTACTTCCATCGGTAACTTTACTTGGAGCCATATTTTTATTCACCACATGATATGTGTTTTGCTTGGAGCGTCTTGTATGATTTGAGTCTTTGCTTTTTAGTTTACCACAATCATCCTTGCTGTACACACCTTTTGAGAGAGACACACATGATTCGGAAATTATTAGAATACTCTATGTGCTTCACTTATATCTTTTGAGTTATATAGTTTTGCTCTAGTGCTTCACTTATATCTTTTAGAGCACGGTGGTAGATTTGTTTTATAGAAACTATTTATCTATCATGATTCACTTATATTGTTTTGAGAGTCTTAAAATAGCATGGCAATTTGCTTTAATTAATATCATGATAAATTTGATGCTTGATAATTGTTTTGAGATATAAAGGTGGTAATATCATAATTGTGCTAGTTGAGTAATTGTGGAATTGAAAATACATGTGTTGGAGTTTGTGATTCCCGTAGCATGCACGTATGGTGAACCGTTATGTAACAAAGTTGGAGCATGAAGTATTTGTTGATTGTCTTCCTTTGTGTGGCGGTCGGGATCGCGCGATGGTTAACTCCTACCAACCCTTCCCCTAGGAGCATGCATAGTAGTACTTTGCTTCGAGGGCTAATAAATTTTTGCAATAAGTATATGAGTTCTTTATGACTAATGTGAGTCCATGGATTATACGCACACTTACCTTTCCGCAATTTTCTAGCCTCTTCGGTACCGTGCATTTCCCTTTCTCACCTTGAGAGTCGGTGCAAACTTCGCCGGTGCATCCAAACCCCGTGATATGATACACTCTATCACACATAAACCTCCTTATATCTTCCTCAAAACAGCCACCATACCTACCTATCATGGCATTTCCATAGCCATTCCGAGATATATTGCCATGCAACTTTCCACCGTTTCATTTATCATGACATACTCCATCATTGTCATATTGCTTTGCATGATCATGTAGTTGACATTGTATTTGTGGCAAAGCCACCGTCCATAATTCCTCCATACATGTCGCTCTTGATTCATTGCATATCCCGGTACACCGCTAGGGGCATTCATATAGAGTCATATTTTGTTCTAAGTATTGAGTTGTAATTCATGAGTTGTAAGTAAATAAAAGTGTGATGATCATCATTATTAGAGCATTGTCCCAAGAGAGGAAAGGATGATGGAGACTATGATTCCCCCACAAGTCGGGATGAGACTCCGGACTAAAAAAAAGAGGCCATAAAAAAGAGAAAAGGCCCAAAAAAAAAGAGAGAAAAAGAGAGAAGGGACAATGTTACTATCCTTTTACCACACTTGTGCTTCAAAGTAGCACCGTGATCTTCATAATAGAGAGTCTCTCATTTTGTCACTTTCATATACTACTGGAAAATTTTATTATAGAACTTGGCTTGTATATTCCAATGATGGGGTTCCTCAAATGCCCGAGGTCTTCGTGAGCAAGCAAGTTGGATGCACACCCACTTAGTTTCTTTTTGAGCTTTCATACACTTATAGCTCTAGTGCATCCGTTGCATGACAATCCCTACTCCTCGCATTAACATCAATGGATGGGCATCTCCATAGCCCGTTGATTAGCCTCGTTGATGTGAGACTTTCTCCTTTTTTGTCTTCCCACATAAGCCCTACCATTATACCTTATTCCACCATAGTGCTATATCCATGGCTTGCGCTCATGTATTGCGTAAGAGTTGAAAAGGCTGAAGCGCGTTAAAAGTATGAACCAATTGCTTGGCTAAAACCGGGGTCGTACATGATATGAATATTTTGTGTGGGGAAGATGGAGCATAGCCAGACTATATGATTTTGTAGGGATAACTTGCTTTGGCTATGTTATTTTGATAAGACATAATTGCTTAGTTAGTATGCTTGAAATATTATTGTTTTTATGTCAACATTAAACTTTTATCTTGAATCATATCAAATCTGAACATTCATGCCACAATAAGAAGAATTACATTGAAATTATGCCAAGTAGCATTCCACATCAAAAATTCTATTTTTTTACCATTTACCTACTCGAGGACGAGCAAGGATTAAGCTTGGGGATGCTTGATACGTCTCCAACGTATCTATAATTTTTGATTGCTCCATGCTATATTATCTTCTGTTTTGGACATTATTGGGCTTTATTATTCACTTTTATATTATTTTTGGGACTAACCTATTAACCGGAGGCCCAGCCCAGAATTGCTGTTTTTTTCCCTATTTCAGAGTTTCGCAAAAAAAGAATATCAAACGGAGTCCAAACGGAATGAAACCTTCAGGAACGTGATTTTTGGAACGAACATGATCCAGGAGACTTGGACCCTACGTCAAGGAAGCTTCCAGGAAGCCACGAGGTAGGGGGCGCGCCCTCCACCCTCGTGGGCCCCATGTTGCTCCACTGACGTACTTCTTCCTCCTATATATACCTACGTACCTCCAAACGACCAGATACGGAGCCAAAAACCTAATTCCACCGCCGCAACCTTCTGTACCCACGAGATCCCATCTTGGGGCCTGTTCCGGAGCTCCGCCGGAGGGGGCATCCATCACGGAAGGCTTCTACATCAACACCATAGCCTCTCCGATGAAGTGTGAGTAGTTTACCTCAGACCTTCGGGTCCATAGTTATTAGCTAGATGGCTTCTTCTCTCTTTTTGGATCTCAATACAATGTTCTTCCCCTCTCTCATGGAGATCTATTCGATGTAATCTTCTTTTGCGGTGTGTTTGTTGAGATCGATGAATTGTGGGTTTATGATTAGGTTTATCTATGAACAATATTTGAATCTTCTCTGAATTCTTTTATGTATGATTGGTTATCTTTGCAAGTCTCTTCGAATTATCAGTTTGGTTTGGCCTACTAGATTGATCTTTCTTGCAATGGGAGAAGTGCTTAGCTTTAGGTTCAATCTTGCGGTGTCCTTTCCCAGTGACAGTAGGGGCACAAAGGCACGTATTGTATTGTTGCCATCGAGGATAACAAGATGGGGTTTTTATCATATTGCATGAATTTATCCCTCTACATCATGTCATCTTGCTTAAAGTGTTACTCTATTCTTATGAACTTAATACTCTAGATGCATGCTGGATAGCGGTCGATGTGTGGAGTAATAGTAGTAGATGCAGGCAGGAGTCGGTCTACTTGTCTTGGACGTGATGCCTATATACATGATCATACCTAGACATTCTCATAACTATGCTCAATTCTGTCAATTGCTGAACAGTAATTTGTTCACCCACCGTAAAATACTTATGCTCTTGAGAGAAGCCACTAGTGAAACCTATGGCCCCCGGGTCTAACTTCATCATATTAATCTTCCAACACTTAGTTATTTCCGTTTTTTTTAATTTGCTTTTATTTTACTTTGCATCTTTATCATAAAAATACCAAAAATATTATCCTATCATACCTAGCAGATCTCGCTCTTGTAAGTGACCGTGTAGGGATTGACAACCCCTTATCGCGTTGGTTGCGAGGATTTATTTGTTTGTGTAGGTGCGAGGGACTCGCGCGTAGCCTCCTACTGGATTGATACCTTGGTTCTCAAAAACTGAGGGAAATACTTACGCTACTTTGCTACATCACCCTTTCCTCTTCAAGGGAAAACCAACGCGGTGCTCAAGAGGTAGCAATAGCCTGCCGTATTTTGGGCCAAATTACGGCCCATATCGGATCAGGCCCGTTACCAGGCCACTGTTCTTTTGGGCCCATTCTAAGATAGGTTTGTATTTCAGCCTGTTAAATGCCCGTTTACTAGTTCGGTCCAATAATAGTTTCAGTCTGTTAGCGGCCCGTGGTGCATTTGGGACGTTGTCGGCCTGGTTTAACTTTAGGCCATTTAACGGCCCATGCAGAAACTGGACTATTTCTTGTCTGAAGTAACTTTAGGCCTCTTAACGGCCCGTAGTCTTCATGGATAAATTTCAGCCCAACTGGCCTATTGGCCTGTTAATGGCCCATGTAACAGTTGGGCCTAATTACATCCCGCGTTGAATCCGGCCTGCTTACGGCCCATCTGATAATGGCCCGTGACACTTTTGGGCCTATGGCCCGCGTGGATACCGGCCTGCTTAAAGCCCATAATTTTATTGGGCCAAACAGGCCCGAGATATATTTTGGCTTATTAACTGCTCGTCCTATTTGGGCCAAACATGGGCCTTAGGCAGTTTCAGCCTGTATTGGCCCGTGAATTTTTCGGCTCAACGCTAGCCCAATCTAGTTTTTAGCCTGTTAAAAGCCCATGGTATTCTCTGGCCCAGCTGGCCAGAACTTTACTCGACCTGTTAAAGGCGGGAAACTACTATAGGTTTAGACCTGCTAATGGCCCAAGATGATTATAGGCCCACGTTTTGGCCCATATGAGTAATGTGGCGGCCTGAAGACCGACAACACTGAGATCCACTGAACCTTCCGACCTAAATTACAGCATACCGACCAAAGAATGAACCTAGACTATACAATAAAGAAATTACGGCATATTACATCCACTGGGAATCAAAGTTCTCTACCGGTGATAATAAAGCGCAATGTGACCGCAGATTACATACACTGGGAATCAAAGGTCGCCACCAGTGCATATAAATGCGCCGACAAAAGAATATACAAAACTGAGAGCATTTCAGAAGGCACTAGGCCTAGCCAGGACGGGCCCCGCAAGCGGTCGAACAAGCTGATGAGACCTCAGTTGTGTCAATGATAGATGCTCCATCCCTAGCTGTATAGCACCATAGTGCGCAAGGTAGTCCTCTGACATCTTCATTGCATCTTTGACTTCAAGTCAGAGCTGAGCTGAAGCAAGCCTTTCCGCTTTAAGTTGAGACTGAAGAAGTCGAACTAATTGAGGCAGCGACTGCACAAAGGTTGTCTCACACCTGCTGGTGAGTAGCTTCAACTCACTGTCTTCATCAAGACAGGACCTTGGGGTCATCTCGCTCTCCTCAAGATGGTTTGGCTCACTATCTTCCCTAAATTTCTGCCTGACATAAGAGATACGACTCTAAAAGAGAAACAAGGAGACACGTAACAGGTTTCACAATTATATAAGCAAATAAATGGATCTATTCTGCATAAGTGACATTTTTTACAACTACAATATAAAACTGATAGTTGTTGCAGACATGCAATCAGATGTAAACAGCAGTGGAGGAAATGATGCCTATCCAAATCTATACTAGAACAAAGTTTGAAGGCTTGAGAAGGATGAACTTACATTACATGTTAACACGGGCTGGACAAAGCCCTTCTCCATGTTGATGGAAGGATAATTCAATAAATTCCCCAAAGAAAATTCTTTATAAGCATTGCCATTATTCTACATTTTGCAAAGAGTAAATATAGATCAAATAATATTGGAAGAAACAGAGGATAATGAAGCTCAGGTGCAGACTGGTGATACATAATCAAATAGCAGTTAATTAAGTACAGCGTTACAAGGCAAAAGGTACTGACAAGAGGAATGGAGACATCAACGTGTGCAGTGGCATTGGCTTTATTCAACATTTTGGTAAGAGTAAATGTAGATATGATAATTTGGAGAAAGTGGAGGGCAGGGCAGATAAGATGCAGAGTAATGCTAGATAATCAACTATCTCGCGATGCAAGTACAGTAATACCACCATCGTCCGGTATTACTTGTCGCTCAAATGGATGTATCTAGCACTATTAAGTTCTAAATACATCCAATTGATCAACAATTAATTCGATATAGAGGGAGTACATGACAATAGGTACTTACATGAGCAATCCAAAACTTCATAACCATTGTGTTAATTCTACATTTATCTAAGAGTAAATATAGATCTTATAATTTCAAGCAAAGGGAGGATAAAGAAGCGAACATTTACATTGATGCTACATAATCAAACAGCAATGAGTGTAAGTATGCTGACAAAGGGCAAGAGGTACTAACAAGAGTAATGCAGAGCCCAGTATTGTTGTGAGATCCTATGATCCTTTGAGCAAGGAGATTCATCTGAAATTAGTTTTCATACAAGAGAGAAGGTAAGGCCCATGCAGAAATTTAGGAGTTCAAATTTTGAATTGATATCATAGACAGTACCTGACGCTGGGCTCTCAGCAGTTCTAATAGGGGTTTGGCCAGTGGAGTAGGGGTAAAGTGTGGTACAGTTGGGCCTGTGTTTTCTGTGGCTGCTGATCTATCTGATTTAACAAGTATCACTACCTTTTCCGAATACCTAGTTTGTACTCCTTGAGGATCTGCACTCACCCTCTTCCTTTTGGACATCTATTACAAAAGAACAACATTTGACTGGAAAAACATAGTATGACAACACATGGAATAGGTACAGAACATGGATAGGTATGGCATATACTCATATATGATGCTTAAACTAAGCAGATGGTGTAAAAAAGTAGAAGTAATGCAAGAGGTCAGATGCAAAATATGTGCGACCAATACAACCTTGCCAAGTTAGAGCAAGCACCTTGGTGGGTGAATAAGATAGGCCATCCTCCACCATGCCAAGTTTGTTAGCCAGTGGATTGTTCCGCAATATTCCTCTCGTGCGCCCATTCTCATCTTCATTTTGATAATGTTCAATACCTGACATGCATGAAAACATAAAAACAAGTGAGATTATGTTTGTAATGCAGAAGTGATTCTAATCCAATACTGCCTCGCTGTAAACCCCTTTGTGCTATCTCTGCAATTCTTCTGAGAGATGCTATGCATGCTGTAATTTGGTGTTTGCATTAATATAATGTGGCCTACTACTCAAAATATGAGAGCTCCAGAAGTGATGATACTTCGCAGATGACAGCTTCAACATATAGTAAAGAAGAACAAGTCGACCTGACCTTACAGATTCAAAATATACTATGGGAGAACAACTCGACCTGACCAGTCGACTGCAAATGTCTCTGCTACTCTTCCCAACAAGGAACATACTTATTAAAGAAGAGAAGAGGATCATCTTAAAGAAGAGCAAGCAAATTGAAGATATTACAAGTCTTTCTATACAATGTCAGTTGCCCACCCATGATGAACCAGAGCGCACAGACAAATACTGTTCCTTCCGCTCTCCATATGTGGCTCACATGCATTTCGAAACTAAAGTAGGAACATTTAGTTAACCAATTAAACATCTCTCAGTTTTACTAATATCAGCATAATATCTGATTTGAATTTGTACAACTAAGCTTGTTTAGCTCGATGGGTGGAGCAGTGCTATTACGACACGAACCACGTAGGCTGATCGTGGTCATCATAAAATGGGGAAACCGTAAGCATGATGAGTATAGTGTTGACCGTGGCAGTGGGACGGCAGATCTGAAGCTGCAAACCGCGCAAAGGGTAGTTAGCAACCGATGTTTGCTTTGAAATAACAACTAAGATTTGGTATGGACAAGAAAGTACAGTCAACAAGTGACAAAGAAATGCAATTCTGCTGTCTCTCTATATGTCGCGACATGCATTTGGAAACTCAAGTGGGACCTTTAGCTAACCAATTAAATCTCTCTGTTAACTAATATCAGTATCATATCTCAATCATATTTGAACAACTAAGGTTTGGAATTTTGAGTGTTGTGTTGTTTAGCTTGAAGGGTGGAGTAATGATAGTATGATAGAAAGCACCTACGCAGATCATAGTAGAGTAGATAAAAGGGGAAAACCCTAAGCATCAAGAGTAAAGTCAGGAAAGTGGAACTAGCTGGACCAGTGGGTGGCGCACATGCTTTTCAAAACGAATATAGGAACATTAGGTGACCAATTAAACATTCTCTATTTTAGTAATATGAGGATCATATCAGATTCGTATTTCAACACCTAAGCTTTGGAATTATGAGTGGCATGTTGTTTCGCTTGATGGGTTGAGGTCTTAAGGAGCAGTGCTAGCATGACATGAAGCACCTACGATGATGGTAGTGAATATAAAGGGGGGAAACCATAAGCTTTACGAGTATATTGACCATGCCATGGAGGATCTAAAGGTGCAAACCGGACAAAGCTACTTCGTAACCAATGTTTGTTTTCAACTAGCCACTACGATTTGGTACGGACAAGAAAGGTACAGTAAACAATTTATGATCTATTTTCTAGGTGAGATCAATAACTTAAGCACAAATGGAAGAGTACCACCTCTCTTGTGATGCCATGTAGACCCCTGCTGATACGTTTAGGGTGTTGGGGGTGCGATGGTTGTCGGCGGTGGGGAAGAAGACTTTAGACGACAGACGGCCGGGTCGGGGGATAAATCCTGTTGTCGTGGACAAGGTGGTCATAGGAGCGGCAACGACAAGGTCGACGACGGCACCGATGAAGCGAGAGGATGCGATGGAAGGACCCTGGTCCGGCATCGTGGATGAGAGACGTCCATCTCTTGCAGTGGACGACGGTGTAGGGGTAGCGGCTCCTGCAAGGTGGAGGATAAGGTGGCGGACGGAGGAGGCTGGCTGCAGTGGGTAGGTTGTTGTGGCGCCGACGATGTATGAATGGGGAAATGGAGGGGGAGGGGGGATCTCAAACTTTGGGAGGCGCTTGTCTGAAATGTGGGAAAGTTATGAACTTATCCCCCGTTTAAAATTTTAGACATCACGTCGGTTGGGGATAGGACGGTAATCTCGCATGTCCCAAATATTTGCCGGTAGCGATTTCGGGCGAGGAGAGGGTGTTTTGCCGCCCACGGTTGGCGCCCACGGTGTATGAACGGGGCTGACAGGTAGGGCGGTTGTGTCACGTCTAAGGGAAGTTACACATCTGCCCCTATTTAAAATATTTGCCTACATCGATTTCGGACGAGGAGAGTTTGTTTTGCCGCCACCGTGTATGAATGGGGAAATGGAGGGAGAGACACATGTATTTTGGACGATCTTGAATCAAATGTGTTTGCCGCCCACATTTGTTGCCCACCGTGTCTGAATGGGCTCAGAGGCAATCGTGTCACGTGTGATTGAAGTTACTAGTCTACCCCTATCGACAACAGTGTAAATCCGGTCGATAAGGATGTCAAGTGTTAGGGGTAGATAGTAATTTCCATCTCGCAAACACTTACTTTGGGCAGCCCACAAATGATAGTGGGTGTTTAGCCGCTTCGTTCAAAACTTGGGAGAATTAGCATTCACGTTTGCCCTGGGCCCTAGCAACTAAATTCAAATCCAATTTGTATTCGATTACGAATATCCATAGATAATTCTATGTTTTGTTGTTTATTTCTTCAAAACCACGACAAAGATTTATTCCACCTTTATATATGATTATGATTTAGAAATGCCGTGATCTTCGAATTCAGTAGGTTGGATACACTTTGTGTCAAACAGGTATTTCATCCAATACAATATGCTCACACGAAAAATAGTTCACCTTATGTCAATCATATAAGTACTGAGGATTACCTCGCCTAAAAAATTCGGATCATTACAACACATGGACAACATAGGGGGTCTTACAACATAACCCATTCAGACACATGACACAACATGCAAGTACAATAATCTAATGACAATTTCAACTGGTATCTAAAGAACTAGGATTACCCTGGGCTTCAGATAGCAGAAACATCAGGACCTCCTCCGTCTTCAAATGCAACATTCTTACTTCCTCCAATTCTTGGGTTGCTTGAATAATGCGTGCAGCTAATTGCATAATTTCCAGCCTCAAGATCAAGATTACCTCATTCATGGCAGCCACACCATATCTTTCTGCCTCTAGTAGAGCCTCAAGAACTATAATATATGTGCTCAGACTGCTCTCCGGAGGTGTTGCCTCTGAACTGCTACCATCTGTTAACATGGATGGCGCACTGCTTCCACAAATAGATTCTGGGGTTGTACATTGTGTCCTAGTGTGAATGGCATCCTGAAAGGTTTCCGCTGGACATAAGTAAGAGATAGTTATTGCATGATCCAGGCAGTAAGCTTACATGGTAAACGATATACAAATTATTGTGGAGTTTGGCAATCTATATTTAAATGGTTCGAAGCAGCATCAGCTGAGGGAGTCCTGGATTAGGGGGTCCTCGGACTGCCGGACTATATACTTTGGCTGGACTGTTGGTCTATGAAGATACAAGATTGAAGGCTTCGTCCCGTGTCCGGATGGGACTCTCCTTTGCGTGGAAGGCAAGCTTGGCAATTCAGATATGTAGATCTCCTCCCTTGTAACCGACTCTGTGTAACCCTAGCCCCCTCCGGTGTCTATATAAACCGGAGGGTTTAGTCCGTAGGACAACAACAATCAGAATCATAGGCTAGCTTCTAGGGTTTAGCCTCTACGATCTCGTGGTAGATCAACTCTTGTAATACTCATATCATCAAGATCAATCAAGCAGGAAGTAGGGTATTACCTCCATCGAGAGGGCCCGAACCTGGGTAAACATTGCATCCCCTGCCTCCTGTTACCATCCGCCTTAGACGCACAGTTCGGGACCCCCTACCCGAGATCCGTCGGTTTTGACACCGACATTGGATATTTCATTGAGAGTTCCAATGTGACGTCACGATAAAGGCTTGATGGCTCCTTCGATCATCGGCAACGATGCGATCCCGGGCGAGGTTTTCCTCCCCAGACAGCTCTTCATATTCGGCGGCTTCGTACTGCGGGCCAACTCGCTTGGCCATCTGGAGCAAATCGAAAGCTATGCCCCTAGCCATCAGGTCAGGTTCGGAAGCTTGAACTATACTGCCGACATCCGCGGAGACTTGATCTTCGACGGATTCGAACCCATGTCAGGTGCGCCGCACAGTCACGATGAGCATGACTTAGCTCTGTTGTCGGACGGTGTTCGGGAGATCACACCTGTAGCTACTCCGGCCCTCAATCCGGAGCAGATCACGCCGTCCGAGGACGGGTGGATGGACCCTGCCACGGAGGCCGCACACTCAGCGGCGATAGAGCCGAATACTGACTTCACCTCCTATGAGACCTGTGTTGCCGGACACTTGGATTCGTCCCCGGCCACGGGCTCCGAACCGCCTGCGTCCATGCCTATCGAATCTGATTAGGCACCGATCATGGAGTTTTCCTCCGCGGATATCTTTCAGCACTCGCCCCTGGGCGACGTGCTAAATTCATTAAGGTCTCTCTCCTTGACAGGAGACCCTTGGCCGAACTATGTCCGGCTTGAGTGGGAAGCGGACGACGAAGAAATTCGTTCCCCACCCACCACCCACTTGATAGCCACTGTCGACGACTTAACCGACATGCTCGATTTCGGCTCCGAAGACATCGACGGTATGGATGACGATGCAGGAGACGAACAGGAACCACCGCCCACACGGCGCTAGACTGCCACCTCATCATATGATATATACATGGTGGACACCCCCAAAGAAAGCGATGGCAATAAGGCAACGGAGGATAATCCCCCGAGAAGCAATCTAAGCACCGGCGTCATCGGCGCCGCTCTAAGCCCCGCCATAGCAAAAGCAGCGATACCGGCACAAGAGACAATAACACCGCATATAGTGCCGAAGACGAAGACAATCCTCTCCAGCCAGGCTTCGAGCGGGAGGATGGGCAAGCTAGCCCTAAGGAACAGGCAGCAGACGGAGAATCAGAGGATGACAATTACATGCCCCTCTCCGAAGACGAGGTGAGCCTCGGCAACGAAGAAATTATCGTGCCCGAGGATCCTGTCGAACAGGAGCGCTTCAAGCGCCGACTTATAGCCACAATAAAAAGCTTGAAGAAAAAGCAACAACGGCTTCAAGCTGACTGTCGTGGTATTCTCACGGGGGAGGGTGTGAGGCGACAGATGCCACAAGGGCTTAGTGTGAGGGTAAGACTACTGCTGATAGGACCGGGAGCGGGTATGCGAGTAGCACGCGCTAGTTTACCTAGGTTCGGGGCTCTCCAGAGAGATAATACACCTACTCCTGCATGTCTGAGTATATATCTGAGGTGTACATCGGGCAGTACAAAGTGCTCCTGGAGCTGTATCTGAAGTCAGTGCCACAGGCATCTGACTTGGTATATATGCGTATGAGCACAAGTGTGTGCTTGGCCGAATGGATATGTGTGTGTGCTAGCTAGCTTGCTTGCTAACTAGTATGCATGCATGGAGTGTGTGAGAGTGTCCAGGGAGCCATTGTGGCAGTGGTGGATAGATGAATGCTAGCTATATATAGTGTGGGGTAGCTTACTACCTAAGCTAGGTAGTGGCGTGGGGGACAAGTGGGCATGGGGCACCATGCCCATGTACGTGATGTGCATGCCTCCTTGTCCATGGCGCACTTTATAAAACAGTGCCCAGGGACAGATACACTGTAGATGATGTCGTCGCGGTACAGCCGTCGTGTCCGCGGTATGGCCGCCACGTTGGGGTCTTGTCGGTGTCGGGTCGGGTTGCAGTCGGCAGCCAGCTGATTGGCGCAGTCGGCAGCCAGCCGGGCAGAGCAGTCGGACGGGAAGCCGGCAGGAGCAGCCGGGCAGTCGGACTGAGGGGCTTTGCTAGCCCCGATGTCTTGAATTATTGTCTCGCCGTCTTTGGGGTATCCGTGGCCAATTACTCCGACAGTAGCCCCCAAGCCTCCGGACAACTTGGCAAAGTTGGGTGGAGGTTTTTTGGTGGGTGTTTCATGGAAATGATCATGCAAAAGACAAAGTTAGTCCACGCAGATATATCAAATGATTGCTTTTAGCACTGCAAGTTTTATGCGGAGGGTGCCGACTCGGTTTCGTCCGAGCCCCCTTCAATCTCTTTCATGTTCCCTCTACTCTTTGGCTTGCTCTCGCTTGCCGGACAGCCGCTCTAGGGTCTGTGGCTGAGAGTGGGCCGCGGAGTGGAGTGTACAATACTCAGATTCTGGGAGCGAATTCAACTGAGTTGATACTTGTAAAGGAAACGGTCGGGTCGCCCGAAGCGTTTCTCTTCTCGGATGTTTTTCGCGTGGGTGGCCTCCGGCGTTCACTCTTGCTAGGCAGACAGCCGCTCTGCGGTCTGTGACTCAGAGTGGGCCTTTGGTACCGCGCACGCTACTAAGCCGTCTGCAGGAACTAACGTCTCAGGCCAAGCGGCCAGCCCCCGGGCCAACTCTGGCTGGCGCCGGGGTGAACAGTGCTGCAACTGTAATAAAATGCGGAGATAGCCCCCGAGCATCGCTCGGGGTTATCCGTGCTCTCGCGGTGAAAAAATATGCGGGTGTGGAGCTCACATTGATTTTCGTGTAGCTGAGGCGGAGGTCGTCGAAGACAGCTGGCGCTCGCGGAGCGCGTCGGCGCACCCGCTGGGTGTAGCCCTCGAGCCCCTAGGCGCTCGAGGAGGGTCCAGCCGGTCGGGCCTGACCGGCCAGGCGGCAAGCAGAACGCAGCCGAGCCGGCCTGGCACAGCCGCCAGGTGGCGAGGCGTCTGGCAACGCCCTTTTTCTTCTTTTTTCTCTTGTTTTTGTTTCTTGCAATCTTCCGTGGGGGCGCGCCAGCGCACCCACTGTGTGTAGCCCCCGGGATTCGGGCCGACTGCTGAGCAGTCGGGCCGGATCTCCTGGCGACTACTTTGTCTTCTTCTTTTTTTGCGGGGGCGCGTCAGTGCACCCGCTGGGTGTAGCCCCTGATATTCGGGACGACTGCTGAGCAGTCGGGCCGGATCTCCGGGCGACTACTTTGTCTTCTTCTTCGCGGGGGCGCGTCAGCGCACCCGCTGGGTGTAGCCCCCGAGATTCGGGCCGACTGCTGAGCAGTCGGACCGGA
>NC_057796.1:71719212-71724992 GCF_018294505.1 Triticum aestivum
TCCGGTCCGACTGCTCAGCAGTCGGCCCGAATCTCGGGGGCTACACCCAGCGGGTGCGCTGACGCGCCCCCGCGAAGAAGAAGACAAAGTAGTCGCCCGGAGATCCGGCCCGACTGCTCAGCAGTCGTCCCGAATATCAGGGGCTACACCCAGCGGGTGCACTGACGCGCCCCCGCAAAAAAAGAAGAAGACAAAGTAGTCGCCAGGAGATCCGGCCCGACTGCTCAGCAGTCGGCCCGAATCCCGGGGGCTACACACAGTGGGTGCGCTGGCGCGCCCCCACGGAAGATTGCAAGAAACAAAAACAAGAGAAAAAAGAAGAAAAAGGGCGTTGCCAGACGCCTCGCCACCTGGCGGCTGTGCCAGGCCGGCTCGGCTGCGTTCTGCTTGCCGCCTGGCCGGTCAGGCCCGACCGGCTGGACCCTCCTCGAGCGCCTAGGGGCTCGAGGGCTACACCCAGCGGGTGCGCCGACGCGCTCCGCGAGCGCCAGCTGTCTTCGACGACCTCCGCCTCAGCTACACGAAAATCAATGTGAGCTCCACACCCGCATATTTTTTCACCGCGAGAGCACGGATAACCCCGAGCGATGCTCGGGGGCTATCTCCGCATTTTATTACAGTTGCAGCACTGTTCACCCCGGCGCCAGCCAGAGTTGGCCCGGGGGCTGGCCGCTTGGCCTGAGACGTTAGTTCCTGCAGACGGCTTAGTAGCGTGCGCGGTACCAAAGGCCCACTCTGAGTCACAGACCGCAGAGCGGCTGTCTGCCTAGCAAGAGTGAACGCTGGAGGCCACCCACGCGAAAAACGTCCGAGAAGAGAAACGCTTCGGGCGACCCGACCGTTTCCTTTACAAGTATCAACTCAGTTGAATTCGCTCCCAGAATCTGAGTATTGTACACTCCACTCCGCGGCCCACTCTCAGCCACAGACCCTAGAGCGGCTGTCCGGCAAGCGAGAGCAAGCCAAAGAGTAGAGGGAACATGAAAGAGATTGAAGGGGGCTCGGACGAAACCGAGTCGGCACCCTCCGCATAAAACTTGCAGTGCTAAAAGCAATCATTTGATATATCTGCGTGGACTAACTTTGTCTTTTGCATGATCATTTCCATGAAACACCCACCAAAAAACCTCCACCCAACTTTGCCAAGTTGTCCGGAGGCTTGGGGGCTACTGTCGGAGTAATTGGCCACGGATACCCCAAAGACGGCGAGACAATAATTCAAGACATCGGGGCTAGCAAAGCCCCTCAGTCCGACTGCCCGGCTGCTCCTGCCGGCTTCCCGTCCGACTGCTCTGCCCGGCTGGCTGCCGACTGCGCCAATCAGCTGGCTGCCGACTGCAACCCGACCCGACACCGACAAGACCCCAACGTGGCGGCCATACCGCGGACACGACGGCTGTACCGCGACGACATCATCTACAGTGTATCTGTCCCTGGGCACTGTTTTATAAAGTGCGCCATGGACAAGGAGGCATGCACATCACGTACATGGGCATGGTGCCCCATGCCCACTTGTCCCCCACGCCACTACCTAGCTTAGGTAGTAAGCTACCCCACACTATATATAGCTAGCATTCATCTATCCACCACTGCCACAATGGCTCCCTGGACACTCTCACACACTCCATGCATGCATACTAGTTAGCAAGCAAGCTAGCTAGCACACACACATATCCATTCGGCCAAGCACACACTTGTGCTCATACGCATATATACCAAGTCAGATGCCTGTGGCACTGACTTCAGATACAGCTCCAGGAGCACTTTGTACTGCCCGATGTACACCTCAGATATATACTCAGACATGCAGGAGTAGGTGTATTATCTCTCTGGAGAGCCCCGAACCTAGGTAAACTAGCGCGTGCTACTCGCATACCCGCTCCCGGTCCTATCAGCAGTAGTCTTACCCTCACACTAAGCCCTTGTGGCATCTGTCGCCTCACACCCTCCCCCGTGAGAATACCACGACAGTCAGCTTGAAGCCGTTGTTGCTTTTTCTTCAAGCTTTTTATTGTGGCTATAAGTCGGCGCTTGAAGCGCTCCTGTTCGACGGGATCCTCGGGCATGATAATTTCTTTGTTGCCGAGGCTCACCTCGTCTTCGGAGAGGGGCATGTAATTGTCATCCTCTGATTCTCCGTCTGCTGCCTGTTCCTTAGGGCTAGCTTGCCCATCGTCCCGCTCGAAGCCTGGCTGGAGAGGATTGTCTTCGTCTTCGGCACTATATGCGGTGTTATTGTCTCTTGTGCCGGTATCGCTGCTTTTGCTATGGCGGGGCTTAGAGCGGCGCCGATGACGCCGGTGCTTAGATTGCTTCTCGGGGGATTATCCTCCGTTGCCTTATTGCCATCGCTTTCTTTGGGGGTGTCCACCATGTATATATCATATGATGAGGTGGCAGTCCAGCGCCGTGTGGGCGGTGGTTCCTGTTCGTCTCCTGCATCGTCATCCATACCGTCGATGTCTTCGGAGCCGAAATCGAGCATGTCGGTTAAGTCGTCGACAGTGGCTATCAAGTGGGTGGTGGGTGGGGAACGAATTTCTTCGTCGTCCGCTTCCCACTCAAGCCGGACATAGTTCGGCCAAGGGTCTCCTGTCAAGGAGAGAGACCTTAATGAATTTAGCACGTCGCCCAGGGGCGAGTGCTGAAAGATATCCGCGGAGGAAAACTCCATGATCGGTGCCTAATCAGATTCGATAGGCATGGACGCAGGCGGTTCGGAGCCCGTGGCCGGGGACGAATCCAAGTGTCCGGCAACACAGGTCTCATAGGAGGTGAAGTCAGTATTCGGCTCTATCGCCGCTGAGTGTGCGGCCTCCGTGGCAGGGTCCATCCACCCGTCCTCGGACGGCGTGATCTGCTCCGGATTGAGGGCCGCAGTAGCTACAGGTGTGATCTCCCGAACACCGTCCGACAACAGAGCTAAGTCATGCTCATCGTGACTGTGCGGCGCACCTGACATGGGTTCGAATCCGTCGAAGATCAAGTCTCCGCGGATGTCGGCAGTATAGTTCAAGCTTCCGAACCTGACCTGATGGCTAGGGGCGTAGCTTTCGATTTGCTCCAGATGGCCAAGCGAGTTGGCCCGCAGTACGAAGCCGCCGAATATGAAGAGCTGTCTGGGGAGGAAAACCTCGCCCTGGATCCCATCGTTGCCGATGATCGAAGGAGCCATCAAGCCTTTATCGTGACGTCACATTGGAACTCTCCATGAAATATCCAATGTCGGTGTCAAAACCGACGGATCTCGGGTAGGGGGTCCCGAACTGTGCGTCTAAGGCGGATGGTAACAGGAGGCAGGGGATGCAATGTTTACCCAGGTTCGGGCCCTCTCGATGGAGGTAATACCCTACTTCCTGCTTGATTGATCTTGATGATATGAGTATTACAAGAGTTGATCTACCACGAGATCGTAGAGGCTAAACCCTAGAAGCTAGCCTATGATTCTGATTGTTGTTGTCCTACGGACTAAACCCTCCGGTTTATATAGACACCGGAGGGGGCTAGGGTTACACAGAGTCGGTTACAAGGGAGGAGATCTACATATCTGAATTGCCAAGCTTGCCTTCCACGCAAAGGAGAGTCCCATCCGGACACGGGACGAAGCCTTCAATCTTGTATCTTCATAGACCAACAGTCCAGCCAAAGTATATAGTCCGGCAGTCCGAGGACCCCCTAATCCAGGACTCCCTCAGCTGATGCTGCTTCGAACCATTTAAATATAGATTGCCAAACTCCACAATAATTTGTATATCGTTTACCATGTAAGCTTACTGCCTGGATCATGCAATAACTATCTCTTACTTATGTCCAGCGGAAACCTTTCAGGATGCCATTCACACTAGGACACAATGTACAACCCCAGAATCTATTTGTGGAAGCAGTGCGCCATCCATGTTAACAGATGGTAGCAGTTCAGAGGCAACACCGCCGGAGAGCAGTCTGAGCACATATATTATAGTTCTTGAGGCTCTACTAGAGGCAAAAAGACATGGTGTGGCTGCCATGAATGAGGTAATCTTGATCTTGAGGCTGGAAATTATGCAATTAGCTGCACGCATTATTCAAGCAACCCAAGAATTGGAGGAAGTAAGAATGTTGCATTTGAAGACGGAGGAGGTCCTGATGTTTCTGCTATCTGAAGCCCAGGGTAATCCTAGTTCTTTAGATACCAGTTGAAATTGTCATTAGATTATTGTACTTGCATGTTGTGTCATGTGTCTGAATGGGTTATGTTGTAAGACCCCCTATGTTGTCCATGTGTTGTAATGATCCGAATTTTTTAGGCGAGGTAATCCTCAGAACTTATATGATTGACATAAGGTGAACTGTTTTTCGTGTGAGCATATTGTATTGGATGAAATACCTGTTTGACACAAAGTGTATCCAACCTACTGAATTCGAAGATCACGGCATTTCTAAATCATAATCATATATAAAGGTGGAATAAATCTTTGTCGTGGTTTTAAAGAAATAAACAACAAAACATAGAATTATCTATGGATATTCGTAATCGAATACAAATTGGATTTGAATTTAGTTGCTAGGGCCCAGGGCAAACGTGAATGCTAATTCTCCCAAGTTTTGAACGAAGCGGCTAAACACCCACTATCATTTGTGGGCTGCCCAAAGCAAGTGTTTGCGAGATGGAAATTACTATCTACCCCTAACACTTGACATCCTTATCGACCGGATTTACACTGCTGTCGATAGGGGTAGACTAGTAACTTCAATCACACGTGACACGATTGCCTCTGAGCCCATTCAGACACGGTGGGCAACAAATGTGGGCGGCAAACACATTTGATTCAAGATCATCCAAAATACATGTGTCTCTCCCTCCATTTCCCCATTCATACACGGTGGCGGCAAAACAAACTCTCCTCGTCCGAAATCGATGTAGGCAAATATTTTAAATAGGGGCAGATGTGTAACTTCCCTTAGACGTGACACAACCGCCCTACCTGTCAGCCCCGTTCATACACCGTGGGCGCCAACCGTGGGCGGCAAAACACCCTCTCCTCGCCCGAAATCGCTACCGGCAAATATTTGGGACATGCGAGATTACCGTCCTATCCCCAACCGACGTGATGTCTAAAATTTTAAACGGGGGATAAGTTCATAACTTTCCCACATTTCAGACAAGCGCCTCCCAAAGTTTGAGATCCCCCCTCCCCCTCCATTTCCCCATTCATACATCGTCGGCGCCACAACAACCTACCCACTGCAGCCAGCCTCCTCCGTCCGCCACCTTATCCTCCACCTTGCAGGAGCCGCTACCCCTACACCGTCGTCCACTGCAAGAGATGGACGTCTCTCATCCACGATGCCGGACCAGGGTCCTTCCATCGCATCCTCTCGCTTCATCGGTGCCGTCGTCGACCTTGTCGTTGCCGCTCCTATGACCACCTTGTCCACGACAACAGGATTTATCCCCCGACCCGGCCGTCTGCCGTCTAAAGTCTTCTTCCCCACCGCCGACAACCATCGCACCCCCAACACCCTAAACGTATCAGCAGGGGTCTACATGGCATCACAAGAGAGGTGGTACTCTTCCATTTGTGCTTAAGTTATTGATCTCACCTAGAAAATAGATCATAAATTGTTTACTGTACCTTTCTTGTCCGTACCAAATCGTATCAGCAGGGGCCAGGCGGAGGCGAGGGGGAGGCGCTCGCGAGGAGCCCGGGTGGAGCAGAGGCCAAGCGAGGCGCCCGGGCGCGGCTGTGGCCGGCTGAGGCGGGGCGGACCTGGAGGCGCCGCCGGGGCGCGGGGCGGCC
>NC_057796.1:71725404-71764803 GCF_018294505.1 Triticum aestivum
CCCGGCGGAGGACGCCGGTACGAGCCCAGGGCCGCGCGGGGGCGCGGCGCGGGAGCCGGCGGGAGGCCGGAGCCAACCGGGGCAGGCGCGATGGGGAGCAGGGAGCTCGAGGTGGCGGCCTGCACCAGCACGGGCGGGGGCTCACGCACGGGAGGCAGTCGCGGAGGAGCTGGCGGCCCGCGCGAACAGAAGCTGCAGCCAGCGCCTGTACGGAGCGGAGCCAGTTGGCCGGAGCGAGGTGCCGCGATGAAGCATGCGCGCGGCCACAAACGTAGCAGCGCGGGGCCGGGGTCAAGCTAGAGTCTGCCTACGTGGGCGCGGTGGAAAAAGACGCCCGCGAGGCTGCCCGCCTGTGTGAACAAGGGCCAAGGTAGCTAGCTAGCTTGGTTAGCGGAGCCAATGGAAAGGTAGCTAGCTAGCTTGGGCATGAGCCTGTATCTGGCTTGCATGCTAGACACAGCATGGAGGGGAGCCGATGCGAGCAGCCCGTGGATGGATGCGGCCGACCGAAGCGAGGCCCCGCGTGCGGCGCGCGCGCGGACGGACGGCCGGCGTCGCAACGGTGGTGATGACGAAGGCGGCGAGGCCGACGACGAGGATGCGCCGTCCCACGCGGCCGCTCCAGGGGCAGGTCGAAGTCGAGCCCCCGAGCGCTACCGGAGAGACGGCGCGACGCCGCGGGGGTGATGGCGAAGATGGTCCCACCCGGACTGCGAAACCAGCAGCAGCGTGGTAGCATAGTATTAGTACCACACCACGGTGGGCGCCAACTGTCGTGGTATTCTCACGGGGGAGGGTGTGAGGCGACAAATGCCACAAGGGCTTAGTGTGAGGGTAAGACTGCTGCTGATAGGACCGGGAGCGGGTATGCGAATAGCACGCGCTAGTTTACCCAGGTTTGGGGCTCTCCGGAGAGATAATACCCCTACTCCTGCATGTCTGAGTATATATCTGAGGTGTACATCGGGCAGTACAAAGTGCTCCTGGAGCTGTATCTGAAGTCAGTGCCATAGGCATCTGACTTGGTATATATGCGTATGAGCACAAGTGTGTGCTTGGCCGAATGGATATATGTGTGTGCTAGCTAGCTTGCTTGCTAACTAGTATGCATGCATGGAGTGTGTGAGAGTGTCCAGGGAGCCATTGTGGCCGTGGTGGATGGATGAATGCTAGCTATATATAGTGTGGGGTAGCTTACTACCTAAGCTAGGTAGTGGCGTGGGGGACAAGTGGGCATGGGGCACCATGCCCATGTACGTGATGTGCATGCCTCCTTGTCCATGGCGCACTTTATAAAACAGTGCCCAGGGACAGATACACTGTAGATGATGTTGTCGCGGTACAGCCGTCTTGTCCGCGGTATGGCCGCCACGTCGGGGTCTTGTCGGTGTCGGGTCGGGCTGCAGTCGGCAGCCGACTGATTGGCGCAGTCGGCAGCCGGCAGCCGGCCGGGCAGAGCAGTCGGACGGGGAGCCGGCAGGAGCAGCCGGGCAGTCGGACTAAGGGGCTTTGCTAGCCCCGATGTCTTGAATTATTGTCTCGCCGTCTTCGGGGTATCCGTGGCCAATTACTCCGACACCGACCAAGATCTGCTAGCGGATAGATGGACTAAGGTCCTGACGGCCGAGGAATACGAACTCGAGCGCCCAACCAAAAGATACCCAAAGCGCAGGATGCTACCCCAACTCGAGGAGGAAGCATTAAAGCCTACGCTTTCAGCGTATGATGCGGCTGACCGGCCACCTCGTGGCCGAGACAAAGTGGCATATCAAGCCGAGGTCCAGCCCGCACCCCGTCGCCAGATAAGCAAGAGTACCAAGGCCCGGGGCAACACGCAGGACCTGCGAGACATATTGAAAAACAAAGCAGGACATACAAGATCGATCTACGGATCACGGGGGCGCGTCCCAAAGCGTGACGACGCTCGTCATGCCGGATATACTAAAAGCAAATCCGGCCGGGCCGAACACAGCAAACAAGACTCGTATGAACTGCGTCGTGATATAGCCCGGCACAGAGGCGCCGCACACCCCCCATGCTTCACTGATGAAGTAATGGAGCATGAATTCCCAGAAGGATTTAAACCCGTGAACATTGAATCATATGATGGCACTACAGACCCCGCGGTATGGATAGAGGATTTCTTCCTCCACATTCACATGGCCCGCGGGGATGATCTACAAGCCATCAAGTATCTCCTGCTAAAACTCAAAGGACCGGCTCGACATTGGCTGAATAGCTTGCCAGCAAACTCCATCGGAAGTTGGGAGAACCTGGCAGACGCATTCCTGGACAACTTCCAGGGCACTTATGTGCGACCACCGGATGCTGACGATTTAAGTCACATAACACAACAACCCGGAGAGTCAGCCAGGAAATTCTGGACTCGGTTCCTAACTAAAAAGAACCAAGTTGTCGACTGTCCGGATGCCGAAGCCCTAGCGGCCTTTAAACATAACATCCGTGACGAGTGGCTCGCCCGACATCTCGGCCAAGAAAAGCCAAAATCCATGGCAGCCCTCATGACACTCATGACCCGCTTTTGCACGGGCGAAGATAGCTGGTTCGCCCGTAGCAACAACACAGCAAGCAACCCTGGCACATCAGAGGCCAGAGATAGCAACGGCAAACCCCGACGCAACAAACACAAGCGCCGCAAAAATGGTGAAAACGCCCAAGATATGGCAGTCAATGCCGGATTTAGTGGCTCTAAGTCCGGTCAGCGGAATGGGCCACTCAAAAATGACAATTCGAGTACGTCCAGTATGGACCACATACTCGACCGCCCATGCCAAATCCATGGCACCCCAGGAACACCAGCCAATCATACCAACAGAAAATGCTGGGTCTTCAAACAAGCCGGCAGGTCAGGCGCCAAAAACAAAGATAAGGGGTTCCAAAGTGATGATGGCGACGAGGAGCCCAGATCACCGAATACTGGAGGACAAAAGAAATTTCCCCCGCAAATCCAAACGGTGAACATGGTAAACATCACTCCCAACCCGAACCGGATGCGCACCCTTAGGGATGTTGACTTAACGGAGCCAGTCGTCCCACAATATGAACTAGGGCCGATCACCTTCAACCGCACGGATCGTCCGGTTAACGCCAATCATGGCAATCCAGCCGCACTAGTCCTCGACCCAATAATTGACGGGTTCCACCTCACACGAGTCCTTATGGACGGAGGCAGCAGTCTAAACCTGCTTTACCAGGACACAGTGCGCAAGATGGGCATCGATCATTCGATGATCAAGCCCACTAAAGCCACCTTCAGAGGTATTATACCAGGTGTGGAGGCCAGCTGTACAGGCTCCATCACCCTTGAGGTAGTCTTTGGATCACCAGACAATTACCGTACCGAAGAGTTAATCTTCGAAATCATCCCGTTTTGCAGTGATTATCAGGCACTGCTCGGACGAACCGCGTTCGCTCGATTCAACGCGGTGCCACATTACGCCTACCGTAAGCTCAAGATGCCCGGTCCACGCGGCGTCATCACGGTTGATGGCAAGGCCGAACTTTCCCTCGGCACCAAGGAGTATACCGCTGCTTTAACAGTGGAAGCAACGAGTGGCACCTTCCAATCGAACCTCGAGTCGACGGCCCGGCTCCCTGACACCGCCAAAGGACTCCGAACTACTTCGCGGCAGGATAGCCCGGCTCGTCCAGAGCTCAATTAAAGACTCCGGCGAAGGCCAGGACAGGCCGCATATAGCGGCTGAATCGCTCTCCGGCACACGAACATTCCTTACATTTCCTTTGCAGGTTTACCTTTGCGCCGACTAGGACTAGCGATATGGAAGCAGCTCGAACGCGCAAGGGAATCCTTAGATATTCCTCGCAATGACCATCCGACTATACTCCGGATCCGCACACAGCTTCTTTCCCCCTGATCTCAGCAGATTCCACAGTCATATCCCTTTTTTATCTCATTACTTGTACTCATACGCATCGACGTACTATTCAAATACAACATATGGATTTATATGACGCTTATCTGCTGTTATTTCTTATTGAAAGTCTTTTGTCAAGTGGCATCCGTACATCGCGATATGCCTTAAATATGCCAGGGGCTTCGTTTTACCCATAATACGACAATAAAGTCCGAACACCTTCATGGAAGTTCGGCACCCCAAACTTACAGCATTATATGCATCAGCTCCGAATCATGTCTTGGGTCAAATGTTGGGTTTGCCCGGCTCCCACGTTTTGTTGCCTTACGTTCCGCTATATCGGCTAAGGCGGCACAGGGAGAACTACTGCGATTGTGTCCCGGTTCTTCCGGACGAGCACCTCAGTAGAGAAAGCCGAAAACTGACTATCATGATACAGCGAGAGCTGGTCAGCTGTTCGAGAGGTTGTAAAATATTTAAGGATTTCTCCTGCATAATGCCATAACCAATGCAGAGTGCGATGGATCGGCTTTTCTTTTGATCAGGTGCTTATAGAGCCCCTCGTGCGGTCTTCCGAACACCAGGGGCTGCGCCTACCTTCCTTTTCTAACGCTCCTATGGCTAAGTGAGAGTGATAAAGCCCTATAGTCTGATTGCCTGGTTCGTTGTGCTGAACACCTCCTTCGAAGGACCCAAACCTGGGATAAAGAGTGATCAGGTTTATCCCGAACACCCCCGTACTTCCTACGTGGGGGCAGAAGCCGACGACTGGCCAACTCTCAGGATTAATATATAAAACGGCCGCGCAGGAGGATAAACTTTCATATAACAGGCAATAAATAATAGAAATGACCTTGTTCAAACATTACAAAGGACAACATGATTTGCATTCATGGAAATATAACGTCCTTGGTGCATAGCTCCGCTGCAAGGTAGGATCCTTTCAGGACACTTTCATAATATAATTCGGGCTTGCGGTGCTCCTTCCCCACTGGCGGTCCCTCGGTCATCAGCTTTTCAGCATCCATCTTCCCCCAGTGCACCTTTGCGCGGGCGAAGGCCATTCATGCACCCTCTATACAGACCGACCGCTTGATGACGTCAAGTTGAGGGCAGGCACCTACAAGCCGCTTCACGAGCCCGAAGTAGCTGCTTGGAATCGGCTCGGCGGCCCATAGCCGGATAATCAAATCCTTCATGGCTAGTTCCGCCGCCTTATGCAGTTCGATCAGCTGTTTCAGTTGATCGGCAAAAGGCACCGGATAATTCGGTGCCAGATACTGCGACTAGAAGAGCTTATCCGCAGTGTTCCTTTCTTTGGCTCGGTAGAATTGGGCGGCATCCGATATGCTGCAGGGCAGCTCCGCAAATACCCCTGGAGAAATCCGAATTCAAAATTAGAAACATGATTTTCTCCTCAAATACTTGCTTTACATGGAAAAAAGCCTTACCCGCCGCGATCTTCCTCGCCTCTTGGACCTCCTGCAGGGTGCTTTGGGCTTCCCCCCAGGCATCGCTCGCAGCCTGATGAGCCTTGGTGAGTTCGGATTCTTTCTCCGTTAAACTCTGCTCCAAGGCCTCGCATTTCTTCACGGCCTCTTGAAGCTCCTGCTCAGCTTCAATAACCCTGACCTCGTGCTTCTCACGAAGAGCCTGCTCTGCGGCTGCCTTTCTTTCGGCCTCGGCCACAGCCTTCTTAAGAGCCTCGAGTTCGGCCATCATCCCTAGCGCAAATCATGAAACATATTTTATCATACTGGAAATTCGTTCGCAATAAACGCGAACAAGACTTGCGCATACCTTGTTTATCTCCCAACTGCCTTTTGAACTGGCCAAGTTCTTCTTTGGCCCGCTCCAGACTTTGATTCAGTCCAGAGACCTGCGCAGTATGAGAGGCAATAGCCGCTACAGACGCCTGCTTATAAAAGAAGAGAGATAGATGTCGTCAAGTGAGTCTTCCTGCGAACATAAATTTGATCCTCTGTCCGGTTCTTTCTTTCACCGAATAGTGTATCAGGGGCTACTATCCATACCATGACACTCTTCGAAACCTCATAAAACATACCTCAAAGCCTCTCATAAGGCTGATACAGGCTTCATTCAGTCCACTCTCAGCAGACTGAATCTTCTCAATCACCGCACCCATAAGGGCATGGTGTTCATCAACGATGGACGCGCTCTTCAGCGCCGCCAACAAAGCATCCGGCACCTCTGGTTGGACAGAGATTGCCGGTGGAACAGGCACGCCCTCTCCAGCCGAGGGAGGTCGCCTGCTTGATTCTGGAGCCGTATTGGTCTCCAGAACTGCGTCCGGCTGAGGGCCAAATTCAAGATGGCCCCCGTTGTCGACTCCCATGGAATCTTCTCCCCCGTGTCTCCGGCCCCTGAAGTTTGACCTCCAGGCGCCGCCTTCACGATCTTTTCCTCCCCTCCTTGGCCGGGGTCCTTCTGGGACGAAGCCTCGGTGTTATTCACGTATTTGGGGGAAGGGGCCTTCGGGGGCGTCCCTCTCTCCATAGCATCCAAGCTCAGCAAATCCTCTGATGAGGATCGTTCGGTGCGGGACCTCGCCGGACTACAAAAAATATGGCTCAGGTAAAATACTATGCCATGATGAGTCTGGACGCATAAACGTGTTCGGATTTTATATCCTCACGAGTTTACTAGGGGATGGGCCCTGGGATCCCACGTCGTGCTGCTGTCAGCGGCGGCAGTGGACTCTTCCGGAAAAGGAGCTTTTCCCCTTTTAGGCGACTCGGCCTCCAAGTGTACGGAGGCCGTCCTCTTCTTTCTTCCCCCCGCTGGGGATTCGTCTTCCTCCTCCTCCTCGTCCTCTTCAGAGACGGAACAGGCATGGGAGCCTTCGGATATTGTGTCCGAAGTGCCGCGGCGACGGAGGCCGCCCCGGGTCTTTTTGGCCTCCTTCTCAGTCTTCTTCTTCGGCGCCTTGTAAGGCGCCGGGACCAGCATCTTCGTCAGAAGTGGGCCGGCTGGTTCTTCGGGCAGCGGGGCCGGACAGTGGATCCGCTCCGCCTTCTTCGTCCAGCCCTAGGAGAGTTGTGGAAAACACATTAAGCATTTCCCTTGGGTTATGCGGATAAAACGTATGATGACTTACCGAGCTTGCATGGCGGGACAGTTGGTGCCCGCGGTCCTCAGTTGAGTCCGGCCATGATTTGCCGGACTTGAAAAGCACCTTCCAGATGTCTTTGTGCGAGGAGACAAAGAGCTCTCGCAGGGTCTGGTGCTTGGCCGGATTGAATTCCCATAGATTGCAAGTCCGGTGTTGACAAGGCAGGATCCGGCGAACTAACATCACCTGGACTACATTGACAAGTTCGATGTTCTTGTCTTCCATATCTTTAACGCGCGTCTGGAGCACCGACAGTTCGTCGGACAAAGACCAGTTCAGGCCCTTCTTGGGCCAGGACGTAAGCCGCAGAGGGGCTCCAGATCGAAACTCGGGAGCAACGGCCCATTCCGTGCCGCGCGGCTCAGTGATGTAGAACCACTCTTGTTGCCACTCTTTGACGGAATCATTAAAAGTACCTGTTGGCCATGTGACGTTGGGCATCTTGCTCACCATAGCGCCCCCACACTCGGCGTGCTCGCCGCCCACTACCTTGGGCTTCACATTAAAAATCTTCAGCCGTAAGCCGAAGTGTGGCGAGATGCAGAGAAAAGCCTCGCACACGACAATGAATGTCGAGATATTGAGGAAGGAATTGGGGGATAGATCGTGAAAATCGATCCCGTAATAATACATGATGCCGTGAACAAACGGGTCGAGGGGAAACCCTAGCCCGCGGACAAAGTGAGGGAGGAATACAACCCTCTCATGGGACTCCGGAGTAGGGACGATCTGTCCCACCGTCGGGAGACGGTGGCTGATTTTCTTGGCCAGATACCCGGCCTCCCGAAGCTTTTTGATATCCTTCTCCCGGATGGTAGAGGCCATCCACTTGCCTCCTGCTCCGGATCCGGACATTTTTGGAAGGCCTTTGTGGGCGGAGAAGACGACCACTCGGGCGCTGGAGCTCGAGCGAAGGGGAATGGATCGGGAAGAAGGAAGCATGGGTGCGAAAGGGAGGCCTTATCCCCTTATAAAGGCAGCAGGGATTCCCCGCCTCCCCACTTGCCCGGTAAACTCGCTTGGTCCCCAAGTGCCATGATGGATGGCGCGGTTGGGTTACCCACACCCGTATTGATGAGAATCCCGTGATAAGGGGACACAATCTCTGCTTCGACAAGACGTGCCCAGAAAACCGCCTCGCGATATGTGCAGTGGCTGGTTGAGAAAAACGGTTCGAGTAATAACCGAGCCGTGGCGTGGTGTCACGCTATGAAATTTGTTAGCAGATTAGATTTGTGGGATATTGTGCTCTCTAGGGTGGTATGTGGAATTTGTTTTGCAGAGCCGGACATGATCCTTGTGTTCAAAATCTTCTATGGAGTATTCGGAGGAGGAACCCACCTTGCAATGCCAAAGACAATCTGCGCACCGGACTCATCGTCATTGTCGGAGTAAGTGGCCACGGGTAGCCAAACCGGCTACCCCTGGCTCTTCAGAAAATTTATCAGGCCTTTGGGCCTTCAAGCACTCCAAGCATTTGGGCCGCCTTCCCGGGCCGACTACCATTAAAGCCGACTCCCGGATGGCGACCCAGCCTCACCGACTCCAAGAAGCCGGCCAAGAAGGACGCCGACTCCTGGAAGCCGGCCAAGACGACAACCACTCCTACATAACGACGACCTGACGGGGCATGGCCACAGTGCGGCCCATGACCCCCGAAGCCCGAGGCGGGCATGGCTACAGGAGGCCGTACGGGAGGGATGTCTCCCGTGCGGCCCGGCACTGTAGCCACGCCAGCCACGACGTCATCCACGACCCCCTCCTGTACGGCCCAAGGACTGCGGGCCCCTTCAGCCAGAGAGAGGCGTGAAGGCGGCCCGGCTTTCCCTAGTCGGCCGGGAGCATAGCCGGCCTCCGGAAGCCGGCTACTCCCTTCCTCGAAGCAGGTGCCCCATTAAGGAGACAAGACGAGGTGAGGCTACAGTGATAGCCCCTGAGGCGGCCCACTGTAGCCATGCTCACCTCGACAAAGCCCTCATCTTCAGAGGCGCGGCTACAGTAAGCAGCCGCCGACAAGACCCTAGGCGGTGGGGCCGGCCTGTCGACCGAGGAGCCGGCAGCCGGCGGGACCCAGCAGCCGGCAGAGAAGCCGGCGAGCATAGACACTGACGGCTGGGACCAGATCCCAGCCGGATTACCATTGTACCCCAGGGGGGTAGGCCTATATAAACCCCCCGGAGCACCCATGCAAAGGGTTCGCACCCAAGCATAGTTGGCCACTGAGCATAGTTGGCTTCTGGTTCGCACCTCTGCATGCTTGGCTCCCAAGCATAGCACACGCACACACACCATAGATAGAGAGAAGCAAGAGCTAGCCTTGTTCTTCTTCTCCCTTTATCCCGACAGCTCTAGGAGCGATTGTAGCTACTCTTTATCGAGCTAGTGATCATGCGGAGACCCCGCAGAGCAGGACTAGGGGTGTTATCTCCTCGGAGAGCCCCGAACCTGGGTAAGATTCGCCGGCGTGCATGTCTTCGCCTCATCCCGTTTCCAGGCACCGACGACGTTTTATTGGCTCCCACAATGATAAGCCATCCTTTGGCATATGTCGCACCAACCACCCGACATTTGGCGCCCACCTTGGGGCCAGGTGCACCGTCGTCCGGAGACAAATTCTGGACGGGAACCTTCTTCCTTCCCCGCGAGCGCAGCCAGCCTGCTGCGCCCGATGGCGCTTGCCCCGACGCGCTGCAAGGCATCGATGACGCCTGCGCAGTGAGCCGCCTCGCTGATCTGCTCGGCGAGACTCGCATCTCCGACGAGCCTGCGTCCGACGCAGGCACCGACTACCCCGAGAGCCGCCTCGTCAGCCTCCTCGACCAACTTCACGTCTCCAGCGAGCCTGCTGCGGACATGGAGTCTGTCGGCTCCACCGACCCGATGCTCATCGACTCCGACACCGCGTCGCTCGACGCCTACCCCTCCGACGTGGTGGTCTTCGACGACCCACTCCCTCGAGCTGACAGCGGCAGCAGCGCTGTCACCGAAGTGCTGGTCATCAGCCACGTCTCCAACTCGGGCGGGAGCGCCCACGACGCTCAGCAAGCAGTGATGCACGACCTCTCCATCCCCCTCCCGGCCGATCCGACTGGACTTAGCGTCCGTTGCCCACCCGCAGTCAAACGGCCAGGTCGAGCGAGCAAATGGACTTATCCTCTCCGGCATCAAACCCCGACTGGTTGTACCACTGGAGCGATCGGCCGGCTGCTGGCTCGAAGAGCTGCCGGCTGTCCTCTGGAGTCTGCGCACTACACCCAACAAGTCAACCGGCTTCACTCCATTCTTCCTTGTGTACGGTGCCGAGGCTGTCATCCCAACAGACATCAAGTTCGACTCGCCTCGGATCACCATGTACACGGAGGAGGAAGCCAAAGAAGCAAGAGAAGACGACGTCGACCTACTGGAAGAAGGCCGGCTGTTAGCCCTCAGCCGGTCCGCCATCTACCAGCAAGGCCTGCGCCGCTACTACAACCGCAAGGTCAAGCCAAGATCCTTCCAAGAGGGCGACCTTGTGCTCCGGCTGATCCAGCGAACAGCCGGCCAGCACAAGCTCTCGGCCCCTTGGGAAGGCCCCTTCGTCGTCAGCAAGGCACTCAGCAACGACTCCTACTACTTCATCGACGCGCAAAAGCCAAGAGCACGCAAGAGAGACGACTCCGGCAAGGAGTCGGAGCGACCATGGAACGCAAACCTCCTAAGACGATTTTACAGCTGAAAAGCAGTATGTATCACGCTACCCCTTTTGTATTAAGTTACAAACCCACAAGCCCCCCGAACAGTACTCGGGGACTGCCTTTTATTTATCTATGGATGACGAGTGTCATATCCATGAATGTCTTATTACATTTTGAATTCTTGTCCGGCACCGGGTCCGACTAGTCGGCCCGGGGACTGGCCGCCTTAAGCTATATTATAAGTTCTTCCCGAAGTCAGCAAAGTAGTGCGCCGGCTCCCCAGTCCTCTCTTGTTGAAAGTCGCAGCTCAAAGAACTGACTGTCCGACTAGCAAGAGAGAAGACAGAAAGGACGCCCACACGAAAACGGCTAAGGAACAACTAACCTATATAGCAAAAAGACGGCCTCTATATACGCCTGCCGACTGTCACAACAGCCGGCTGGCCGGCTTCCTAAAAACTTAGCTTAAAGTCCAACCGAGCTAAAAGTACTTCCCCCTCCCCAATCGGCCAGGCACTCCCCGGCTACAGATTGCAGAGCAACTGTTTGACTAGGGAGACGGCAACCAAGGGAGGGTGGCAAAGGAAAAAAGCAGAAGGACAAAAAGCAAAAGTACAAGGAAAGACCGATTGCATAACTTATATACATAAAAGCCCCCGATAGGCGGCAACAGAATTAAGTTTGAATACACCCAGTGGGTGGAACTGCGCAGACTTAACCAAAAACATTGTTCAAAAGTAACAAGACAGGAAACAAAAGAAAGAAGACAAAGGTGCGAAGGCCGAGTTGGTCGGTGAAGGCAGCTCGCCGGCTGAAGGAGTGGCCGCCTAGCTGGTCCCGGCTTGACCGCCTCCCGCAACAGGAGACGCACTCGCACGCAGCGTAGTGCTGGAGGCGCGGTCAGGCTGGCCGGCTGCTCCACCAGCCGGCTCGACGTCTTCACCCTCCTCCTCCTCTTCGCCCTCGTCGCTGGAGTCGATCTCCTCCGCCGAGTCCTCGCTGTGCGCCGGGTCCAGCCCGAACCAATCTTCCGGCTGGGCGACTCCATTGTCGTCCACCTCGGGGGCGAAGACGTTGGTGTCGGTGTAGTCGGCGATCGCCGAAGCTCGCCGAATGATGGCCGGCCGCGCCGGATCCAGCTCCGCGTCGGCTTGCTGCCGCCAGGTGGCCAGCTGATCTAGATTCAGGCCTGGGTACCAGGCCTTGACGAACTCCAGCGCCCGCCCGGCGCCGGAGCGAGCTGCTGACGCTTTCCAAGCCTCGAAGCGCCCGACGGCCACCTCCAGCCAGTCGGCGGTCCGACTGGGAGTGCGCGGGATCTCTTGGCCGGGCCAGAGGGCGGCCAGGACCTGCGACCCGGCATGCTGAAGCCGGCGGAGCAGCCTGTGAGCCGGCTGGATACGAGCCTGGATCGCCAGGAGCTGCTCCGCCAGCGAGCGGCCGGCAGTCGGCGAAATCTCGAAGCCGGCTTGCCTCTTCGCCTGGCGACGAGCTTCGATGGTCTGGTTGGCGGGAGTGGAATAGCCGAGGAAGTACTCTGCGCAGAAAAGAAAAGAAAAGAAGAACCCCAAATCAGAAAAACAAGTCAAAATGACAGATGGCAAGAAAGGACGAAGGGGTAGACGACTTACCGTCAACCAGATCCTCAATTTGGCTATAGCCGGAGACCATAGTCTGCCTGGCTTCGTCCCAGGCGGCCGCCTCCGTCTCGAACTCGGCCTGGAGGGCGGCTTCGCGGTCCTGCGCGGCCTTCAGCGCCACCTTGTGGCTTTCCTCCTGGTCGGCCAGCTTCTTGACCAGGCGGTCGCGCTCCTGCACCAAGGCGGCGAGCTCCGCGTCCTTGGCACGAAGAGCAGTCTGGGACTCCCCCAGCTGTGCCCTCAGACTGGCGTTGGCCGCTGCAGAGACAGAAGAAGAAGAACAATGAGAAATCATCAAGGAAGATCCGAGCCGACTGCTCAGCAGTCAGCCCGAATCTCGGGGACTACACCCAGTGGGTGCGCTGACGCGCCCCCACATGAGATAGAGATCAAGTCACGTACCTCGGCTTTCAGTGAGATCGGCGGTCCTCTGCGTCAGCTCCCGAGCCTGGGAGTTGAAGGCGGCCGCTCGGAGGTTGTGATAGTCCTGCAAGATGGACAGAAGATCGACGTGAGAACGAAAGCAACGATGAGAAATCATCAAGGAAGATCCGAGCCGACTGCTCAGCAGTCGGCCCGAATCTCGGGGACTACACCCAGTGGGTGCGCTGATGCGCCCCCACGAAAGAAATCAAGAAGAAGATGAGAATACTAACCCGGATGGCAGCCCGCATGGCGAGGAACTCGTCGGTGAACTGCCGCAGCGCCGCGGCTTGGCCCTGGAGCCGGGTCCGGACGTCTTGCGCGGCGATGTTCACTACGGCTGACCCTCCGCCTGGTGTCCACTCGGAGGTAGCGCTGGCCGCCTCCGCGTCTTGGGCCGACGAGCTGGAGCCCACGGCCGGCCGTGGCTCCGACGCCACTTTCTGCGGCTCCGACGCGGCCTTCCCTGCGCGTCGGCTTGGCGGAACCCGGACCGCCACCGCAGCTCCCGCGGCCGGCTCGCCTTCCGCCGACTGTGCGGGCGCAAGCTCAGTCTGGCCGCCTTGGGCCGCCCTAGTCGGAGGAGTCGGCCCCGGCGCCTCCCTCACGAAGATGACGTCGTCGCCGCTCCCGCCCAGACCCGGCTGGGAACCGCTGGCTCCCCCTGGCGAGGGATCCGCGTCCCCGGGCGCCATGGCGCGCAGGGGGGTGACCATCAAGGCCTCCCCTGCCGCCGCTTCGGTCTCGGCCTCTGCCTGGGCCTTGGCTGCAGCCTCGGCAAGCGCCTTCGCCGCCTCCTCGTCCCGTGCTGTCTGGGCGGCGGCTGCCTTCCGTGCCTCCGCCTCCCGCGCTTCCTGCTCCTCCCGCACCTCCCGCGCGTTCCTTTCCGTCGCCTCCAGGAGGGCGGCGCGGGGATCTACGCGGCGGGTGGTGCTCCCAGAGCCCCCTGGCGACTCAACAACGGAGCCGGCAGCCGCCCGCTCCAGTGACAGTGGAGCTCTGATCAAAGAAAAGAAGACAAAGGTTCAGAAGACCACCCAAGAAAAGAAAGAAGGAGAATACACAGAAAGAAAGAAAGCTTACGCCAACACAGCCTGCGGCTGCTTCACCACTTTGTGGAAGCGAGCCGCCTTCGCGGCCGCTTCTTCCCGCCTGGTGGCTGCCGCCCCACCCCTCGGCTTCTTCGTCCGGCTACCGAACATGCCCTGGGTGGCGCGACGTTTCTGGCCTCTACCCCGAGCAGGCTGCGCGCCGGAGGAGCCCGCGCCACGTCCGGAGGCTGGCTGGCGGGGCGGGACGACTTCGGCTTCATCCTCGTCCGGCCAATCGTCGAAGGTCGTGGAGAACCCGGCGCCGCCTGCTTCGCCACCGGCTTGGCCACCAGCCGGCTCGGCGGCTTCCTCCATATGGACCGCCCCCAGATCGGGGTCCTCCTGGTCGTGCTCGGTCCGGTCGGGGACGAAACGGCGCTCCACGTCCGCCCCGCTGGCCGGCCGAAGCAGAGGATTCTGTCAAAAAGCGAGCCGACTGAGTTAGAGTCGGCCCAGAGGAACTCGGCGACAAAGCTGAGAGAGAAAGAGAGAAAAAGAGAAGGGGAGCGTACCGTAGGCGGAGGATTGGAGCGGCTATATGGCTCCTTGCCGAATTGCCAGTCGACGGGAAGCTGGCAGTTGGCGAGGTAGTTCACCATGTCGGCCGCGTCGGCCTGCGGCATCTCCTTGGTGCACATCCGGCTCGGATCGAGCTGGCCGCTCATCTGACAGATCAGATGAGGCTGGCTCTGGAGCGGGAGGACCCGGCGCGTGACGAACGCGGCCAGAAGGTCGGGCCCCGTCAGGCCCTCCGTCTAGACCATCACCCGCAGGCGGGCGATGGCGGCGTTTCCTCCCTGCGACAGCGTCACCCCCCGGAAGGACCACTGGGGCAGCCTCCCCGCCGGCGGGCCGGCTACGTAAGCCGGCAGGTTGACGTAGCCGCCCCGTGGAGCGATGTTCCGCACGTAGAAGTATGATTTCTGCCACTTCTTCACCGATTGGATCAGCGTGATGACGGGGAAGGGGTTGTCGGCGCCCGATCTCCGCGACGCGATGAAGGCGCCAGTGTGGGCCGGCACGCCCTGGCTGCGCGTACCCAGCTTCGACTGGAAGAACTCCCCCCAGAGCTCAAGGGTGGGGAGGACGCCGAGATAGCCCTCGCACAGGGTGACGAAGGCCGACAGCAGCACCACCACGTTGGGGGTGAGGTGGTGCGGCTGGACCTGATAGAAGTCCAGCCAGGTGCGGAAGAAGGCGCTCACTGGCAAGCCGAAGCCGCGCAGGAAGTGCGAGCGGAAGATCACCCGCTCGCCATCCCGCGGCGCCGGCCTGATTTCTTTCTCCGGCGCGAGGCGGACCTCCACTTTGTCTGCACTGGGCAGACGCCGTGTGTCGCGGAGGAAGTCGATGTGGTCGTTGTGGACGATGGAGCCATCCCAATCCCTGCCACGCTGCTCTGCGTGGGGAGGCATGGCGGAAGCTAGCACGGCGGCGGAGGAGCGTGCGGAGGAAGAGCGCGGCGGCGAGGCGCTGTTGCGAGAACGAGCAAGGCGAGAAGACGAAGGGAATAGGAGGAGAGTGCGAGGGTCTGCCGCCCTCCACCTCCCCCTACTTATAGCCTCACGCGGCCGAAGAGGCCGGACGTGGGGGGAGACGTGGGATTAACTGCGCCCACTCCCCCCACGTCTCGCGTTTATTACACATAAGTGCGAGCCGAAACTGCCGCACGGAACGTGCGGGCGGTTCCGGGATGCAAAAGATCCGCGCCTGGGCCGGGGCGTGGACGTGGCGGGCCCCCTCTTTGCGGCAACGTCCCGTCTCGCGCGTGGGCTGGCAGGCTTTCCGGCTACGCGGCGCGCCATCGGCCCGCGGCCGGCCCGCGGCCCGGCGCACATGCCAGCGAGTTCCCGCCCTCCGACTCCAGAAGATTTCGGCTCAGGCGACGTGCCTGACCAAGGCCGGCTCCCAGCTGCCGGCTTGTCGCGATGGGAAGCTGTTCGAGCTTCTCGAACCCTACTCCACCTCGAAGCCCGATCAGCTTCGGGGACTACTGTCGGAGTAAGTGGCCACGGGTAGCCAAACCGGCTACCCCTGGCTCTTCAGAAAATTTATCAGGCCTTTGGGCCTTCAAGCACTCCAAGCATTTGGGCCGCCTTCCCGGGCCGACTACCATTAAAGCCGACTCCCGGATGGCGACCCAGCCTCACCGACTCCAAGAAGCCGGCCAAGAAGGACGCCGACTCCTGGAAGCCGGCCAAGACGACAACCACTCCTACATAACGACGACCTGACGGGGCATGGCCACAGTGCGGCCCACGACCCCCGAAGCCCGAGGCGGGCATGGCTACAGGAGGCCGTACGGGAGGGATGTCTCCCGTGCGGCCCGGCACTGTAGCCACGCCAGCCACGACGTCATCCACGACCCCCTCCTGTACGGCCCAAGGACTGCGGGCCCCTTCAGCCAGAGAGAGGCGTGAAGGCGGCCCGGCTTTCCCTAGTCGGCCGGGAGCATAGCCGGCCTCCGGAAGCCGGCTACTCCCTTCCTCGAAGCAGGAGCCCCATTAAGGAGACAAGACGAGGTGAGGCTACAGTGATAGCCCCCGAGGCGGCCCACTGTAGCCATGCTCACCTCGACAAAGCCCTCATCTTCAGAGGCGCGGCTACAGTAAGCAGCCGCCGACAAGACCCTAGGCGGTGGGGCCGGCCTGTCGACCGAGGAGCCGGCAGTCGGCGGGACCCAGCAGCCGGCAGAGAAGCCGGCGAGCATAGACACTGACGGCTGGGACCAGATCCCAGCCGGATTACCATTGTACCCCCGGGGGGTAGGCCTATATAAACCCCCCGGAGCACCCATGCAAAGGGTTCGCACCCAAGCATAGTTGGCCACTGAGCATAGTTGGCTTCTGGTTCGCACCTCTGCATGCTTGGCTCCCAAGCATAGCACACACACACACACCATAGATAGAGAGAAGCAAGAGCTAGCCTTGTTCTTCTTCTCCCTTGATCCCGACAGCTCTAGGAGCGATTGTAGCTACTCTTTATCGAGCTAGTGATCATGCGGAGACCCCGCAGAGCAGGACTAGGGGTGTTATCTCCTCGGAGAGCCCCGAACCTGGGTAAGATTCGCCGGCGTGCATGTCTTCGCATCATCCCGTTTCGAGGCACCGGCGACGTTTTATTGGCTCCCACAATGATAAGCCATCCTTTGGCATATGTCGCACCAACCACCCGACAGTCATTGAAGCCTGGTTCAGGGGCTACTAAGGGAGTCCTAGATTAGGGGGTCCTCGGACTGCCAGACTATATACTTTGGCCGGACTGTTGGTCTATGAAGATACAAGATTGAAGGCTTCGTCCCGTGTCCAGATGGGACTCTCCTTTGCGTGGAAGGCAAGCTTGGCAATTCGGATATGTAGATCTCCTCCCTTGTAACCGACTCTATGTAACCCTAGCCCCCTCCGGTGTCTATATAAACCGGAGGGTTTAGTCCGTAGGACAACAACAATCAGAATCATAGGCTAGCTTCTAGGGTTTAGCCTCTATGATCTCGTGGTAGATAAACTCTTGTAATACTCATATCATCAAGATCAATCAAGCAGGAAGTAGGGTATTACCTCCATCGAGAGGGCCCGAACCTGGGTAAACATTGCGTCCCCCGCCTCCTGTTACCATCCGCCTTAGACGCACAGTTCGGGACCCCCTACCCGAGATCCGCTGGTTTTGACACCGACATCAGCCGTAAAGAAATTAAAATGGTAAGATGAAACTAGGGATGCAAGTGGCAAATAAACGACATCCGCCAGTCCTATCTAGTTAGTTTTTGCTACCTCCCTACTTCAGTTTCCTCAAAAATTAAAAACTCTTTTGAACTATCATACCACTAGTGGACTTTAACCGGGATTAAACGGGACCCAGTTGACATCTCTAGTTGAAAGGGAGTGTACCACCGCTATATTTAAGTTGCCAAGGCATCTAAGCAGTTGAAATAATCTAAGAAAGCACTTAACAGTGTGGCCTCATATAAACTATGAAGGCAGTCTTGTGCTGAAGTTCATAGGAAAAGTTAATGACTCAAATGAACTAGGCATGCATTTCTTTATGATAGTACAGCAGGCACTGCTGACATATTAGGTATAGCCTAACAAGTAACAAACAAGCATTCAAATCAAGCACTACAGCAAAGCAGACAACTGAACTATTTGTAATTCTGTAGGATTACAGGTTGAGGGCACAAGCCAAGAAAGCAGCCCACACGCATTACATTTCACATGTACTAAAACACACTGGCTTACCATATGTTGCTGTGAGGCCTCGCTGCTATTGCAATGTTCTTTGAAGATATCGTCAGCATCCCGTGGTTGCAAATCTAGTTGTTGTAGTTTATTCCGCACCCTTTATTTAGGTAAAATTAATTTTAATCACATGCACTGGTTCGAATTGATCATCAATGTTTCATCTAAACTAATGAAACAAGGGTGTATGCTTACACGACAATATATGTGCTTCACTCTATTTTTATTCTTATTCGAGGTGCCAGCTGAGGGAGTCCTGGATTAGGGGGTCCCCGGGCATCCGGGCTATGTGACATGGCCGGACTGATGGGCTATGAAGATACGAGATAGAAGGCCTTCCCCCGTGTCCGGATGGGACTCTCTTTTGTGTGGATGGCAAGCTTGGCGTTCGGATGTGAAGACTCCTTCCTCTGTAAACAGACTCTGTACAACCCTAGGCCCCTCCGGTGTCTATATAAATCAAACGTTTAGTCCATAGAGGCAATCATAATCATACAGGCTAGACATCTAGGGTTTAGCCATTACGATCTCAAGGTAGATCAACTCTTGTAACCCCTATACTCATCAAAGTCAATCAAGCATGAAGTAGGGTATTACCTCCATTAAGAAGGCCCGAACCTGGGTAAACACCGTGTCCCTTGTCTCATGTTACCTTCGATCCTCAGACGCACAGTTCGGGACCCCCTATCCGAGATCGGCCGGTTTTGACACCGAAATTGGTGTTTTCATTGAGAGTTCCACTATGCTTTCGTCAGAAGGTTCGATGGCTCGATCGATCATCTACAATGATGCTGTTTCGGGGGAGACTTTCCTCCCCGACCAAATTTTCGTATTCGGCGGCTTCGCACTGTGTGCCAACTCGATCGGCCACCTTGAGCAGATCGACAGCTACGCCCCTGGTCATCAGATCAGTTTCGGGAACCTAAATTATGTCACTGATATCCGAGGAGACTTGACCTTCGAAGGGTTCGTGGCCCCGACCACGGCTCTGGCCCTAGATCGGAAGCAAACTCCAGGTCTGAAGATGGGAGTCTAGAGCCCACTGGACTCTCTGCTACAAACTGCATTATCGAGGATCCGGAGGCGATCGTGTCCATGGCGAACTCGGAATCAGTCCAGGTTCCCCCTATCATTGAAAGGCCAGACACGCCCCCGGACTCTAGATCCGAACTCTCGAGGCCCATGCTAAGCAGGCATAGCCAGGAAGCTCTCACGCGGCCAGCCCCACGGACTCTCGCTTCCACATCCAAACCTCGCTCTTAAACGAGGCTCTGGACTTAATGCGATCCCTCGCTATTTCAGAGGAATCACTTCAGAACTACACCCAGCCCAGACTAGGGGCTGAGAGCGGGGAATGTTACGTCCCACCCACCATCCACTTCATAGCCACTATAGAATATTTAACCGACATGCTGTACTACACCTCCGAAGACATCGACGACATGGACGACGATGCCGGAGACGAACACAACCAAGACCCGCCGTTTACCGGATGTTGGACGGCCACCTCCACATATGACGTGTATATGGTGGACACACCCAAAGAGGATGATGACGACAGCAAGAAGGATCCAATTGAGGACAAGCCTACTGAAGCACCTCCAAAGCGTCGACGTCAACGGCGCCGCTCAAAATTGCGTCACGAGAAAGACAGCAATACCGACACCGGAGACAATAACACTCCGGAGAAAGCCGAAGACCCTGAAGCCCCTGTCGAGCCAACATCCGAACAGGATGATTGGGAGGATGGGCAAGTTAACCCTGACGACCCGGTCGGGAACGAGGACTCGGAGGATAGTAACTACCTACCGATCTCCGAGGAGGATGTGAGCCTCGGCGATGAAGACTTCATCGTGCCGGAGGAAGCCCTCGAACAAGAGTGCTTTAAGGGCCGGCTAATCGCCACAGCGAGAAGCCTAAAAATGAAGCAGCAGCAACTCCAAGCCGAACAGGATACACTCAATGACAGATGGACTAAAGTCCTGGCAGCCGAGGAATATGGCCTTGAGCGCCCAACCAAGAGCTACCCGAAGGGCAAGCTGCTACCATAATTTGACAACGAGGCCCTTGAGCCAATACCGCCAAAGTATAAACCCGCCGACGAACCTGACTGACCACCACGTGGATGGGACAGATCGGCTACTTACGCCGAACACCAGGCCGCGCCACCCCGCCGTCGAGGCAGGGAGGCAGCGGCCCCGGGCTATACCTATGACCTATGCAAGGACCTGGACAATAGAGCCAGTCAGACAAGATCAATCTATGGATCAAGGGGGCATGCTCCAACGCGAGAGGATGGCCATCAGGCCTAGCGCGACAGGCACAACCTCACCCGGGCCAAAAACCGCATAGACTTCATCCGAACTGCGCCGCGACATCGCCCGATACAAAGGCGCCGCACACCCCTTATGCTTCACCGATGAGGTGATGGAGCACCAGTTCTCAGAAGGGTTTAAACCCGTGAACATTGAATCATCCGATGGTACGATGGATCCCGCAGTATGGATCAAAGATTTTCTTCTCCACATTCACATGGCCCGTGGCGACGACCTCCATGCCATCAAGTACCTTCCCCTAAAACTCAAGGGACCAGCATGGCACTGGTTAAACAGCCTCCCAGAAAACTCTATTGGCAGCTGGGAAGACTTGGAGGATGCCTTTAGAGACAACTTCCAAGGTACCTATGTTCGGCCTCTAGACGCCGATGACCTTAGTCACATAGTCCAGCAAGCCGAAGAATCAGCCCGGAAGCTATGGACCAGGTTCTTAATTAAGAAGAACCAAATTGTGGACTGTCCAGACGCCGAAGCCCTCGCGGCCTTTAAACACAGCGTCCGGGACGAATGGCTCGCCCGACACCTCGGCCAAGAAAAGCCGAAGTCCATGGCAGCCCTCACTGCACTTATGACCCGCTTTTGCACGGGGGAAGACAGCTGGCTCGCTCGTAGAAGCAACAGCACCAGCGACCCTGGCACCTCCGAAGCCAGGGATGGCAACGGCAAGCCATGATGCAACAAACACAAGCGTCGAAGCAATAACAAAGATATCGAATACATAGCGGTCAATGCCGGATTCAGTGGCCCTAAACCCGGTCAGCGGAAGAAGCCATTCAAAGGAAACAAGGATGGTCCATCTAGTTTGGACAGAATACTCGACCGGCCTTGCTAGATTCATGGTTCTCCTGACAAGCCTGCCAATCACACCAACAGAAATTGTTGGGTCTTTAAACAGGCCAGCAAGCTAAACGCCAAACATAAGGGGAAGGGGCCACCCAGCGAGGACGATGATGAAGAGCCTCGCCCAACGAAGACAAGGGGACATAAGAAATCCCCCCCCCCCCGAGGTAAAAACGGTGAATATGATATACACTACACATATCCTCAAAAGGGAACGCAAGCGCGCATTAAGGGACGTCTATGCCATAGAGACAGTTGCCCCAAAATTCAACCCATGGTCAGCCTATCCTATCACTTTCGATCGCAGAGACCACCCGACCAGTATCCGTCATGGAGGTTCGGCAACATTGGTCATCGACCCAATTATCGACGGATTCCATCTCACGGGTGTCGTCATGGACGGCGGTAGTAGCCTTAATCTGCTTTATCAGGACACCGTCCGCAAGATGGGCATCAATTCATCATGGATCAATCCCACTAAAACTACCTTTAAAGGAGTAATACCCGACGTAGAGGCCTGTTGTACAGGATCCATAACGCTGGAGGTAGTCTTCGGTTCACCGGATAATTTTCGTAGCGAAGACTTGATCTTCGACATCGTCCCCTTCTGCAGTGGCTATCATGCATTACTCGGACGGACCGATTTTGCCCGTTTCAATGCAGTCATGCACTACGCTTATCTAAAGCTGAAGATTCCTGGACCACGTGGCGTTATAACAGTCAATGGAAACATGGAGCGCTCCCTTCGTACGGAGGAGCACACCGCGGCCCTCGCAACCGAGGTGCAGGGTAGCCTCGTTAAGCCGAATACTACACCGGCAGTTAAGCCCCCGGACACTGTCAAACGAGTCCGGTCTACCCTGCAGAATAAATGTCCGGCTCGTCCAGAGCTAGACTAGCAATTCAGCCTCCGTCAAAGTCCCAACCTGATAGCGGCATATGTACCGCGCGTACATAACTACGCACTAAAGATGCCATGGGCTAGGACGGAGGCCTACTAAAAATAAAGTCCACAATACGGTTCGACCCTATCTGGACCATCATATTCTTCATTTTCTTCCTCTTATTTTTATTTTTTAGGTTCTTTACAACCCAAATCACTTCTCGATGATACCAAGGGCCCTTCTTACAGGCCCCTCATGTATGCTCGATCATTTATCCTCTCAAAGGATCACAAACCAAGGTGACAAGCAGCGCAGACGTGCGGCAGAGTATCCAAAGGATCTTCAAGATCATCCTCTCCTTTTTAGGACCTGTATACTGCTTTCCCTTGTGCCCGACATGTAAAATAGCCCAGATGCTTATCACATCCTTTGTAAAACTACGTTTTGACGTATCAATCAGACTATAATGGAAACAGTTTCGCCCAACCTTGTTCAGTATTGGCTTATTTCTTAATCAGTTTTCCTCCTTCACATCTGATTGGCGTATACACCTCGGTATGACTTAAATCTCCAGGGGCTTTATTCAGCCGTATACATTTTCGAAAATAAAAAGTCCGAATACCTTTATAGCGTACTTCGGCGTCCCGAATATGGCATTATATGCATCGGCTCTGAATCATGTCTTTGGTCAATAGTTGGGTTGCCCGGCTCCTGTGATTACCACCTTACGTTCCGCATGTTCGGCTAAGGTAGTAAAGGGAGGACTACTGCAATTGTGTTTCTGGTTCGTCCGGTCAAGCACCTCAGTAGAGAAAGCCGAAAACTGACTGTCATGATGTGGCGAGAGCTGGTCAGTGATTCGGCGACTTACTAAATCTCTAGCGATTTCTTCCGTATTACATGAAGGACTGACTATCTTCCAGTCACACGCGTAAGGCACCCAAGTTCGGATAGCCGCATATGCACCAGGGGCTACCTTACAACCCCATTGTCAAACTCCTATGGCTAAGTGAGAGTGGTAAAGTCGGATCGTCCGATTGCCTGGTTCGCTGCACTGACACCTCCCTTATGGGCCAAGACGTTGGGTTAACGTGTGGTCATGTGCTATTCCGAACACCCCCGTAGTATCTACGTGGGGGCTGAAGCCGGCGACTGGCAAACTCTCAGGGATACAAACGGCCGCACAGGAGGAAAACACTTTCAGATAAACAGCATAAAAATATTACACAGCCTTGATTTATAGTACATTGTCTGGGTAGCCCGGATACATTTACTCGAACATAATATCTTTCGAGCATTGACCTTCTATCAAATTGGCACCCTCAAGGACATCTTCAAAATAGCGCTCCGGCTTGCGGTGGTCCTTACCTCCAGGCGGCCCCTCAATCGCCACGACGGCGGCCTTCATCTTGGCCCAGTGCATCTTGACACGGGCAAAGGCCATCCGCACACCTTCTATGCACGCCGAGCGCTTCACTGCCTCTACTCGGGGCAGGGCATCGCCAAGCCGCTTGACCAGGCTGAAGTAGCTGCTCGGAATGGGTCCGGCTGGCCATAGCCAGACTATGATGTCCTTCATGGCCAAACCGGACATCCTATGTAGCTCCGCCAGCTGCATCATCTGGTTGTTTAGCAGCTCTGGCCGCTCCGGCGCCATGTGCTGTGACCAGAAGAGCTTCTCCGTCGCGTTCCCTTCTTGGGCCCGGAAATATTGGGTGGTGTCGGCAGCACTACTCGGGAGATCCGCAAAAGCGTCTGGAGCACTCCATAGTCGATTTAGCAAAGCATATCTTCGACCGCCGAATATACTCTATAAAAGAAAAGGCTTACCAGCTGCTATCTGTTCGGCTTGCTCGATCTCCTCGCGAGCCGCCCGGGACTCGGACCGCGCCTCCTTCGCCGCTTGAAGAGCCTTGGTGAGTTCGGCTGCTTGGGCCTTGTTACTCTCCTCTAAGGACTCACACTTGTTGGCGGCATCTTGGAGCGCTTGCTCCACTTCGGTCACCCCCGCCTTATACTTACAGCGGGCGACCTTTTCGGCCTCTATATCGGCAACCGCTTTGTCTGCGGCTTCCTTGCTCGCCCTCGCCTCCTCCTTGGCTTCGGCAAGGGCACTCTTAAGGGCCTCGACCTCGGTCGCGTTGCCTACAACCATATACATAGCAACACATGAGCTTAAATTCTGAGTCTGCATTACAATTCAGGCTTATAAGGGGTTTTCTAAAAGCATACCTTGAGCCTCATCGAACCGCTTGTTAATACGGTCGATCTCATCATCAGCCAACTTCAGTTTCCGCTGGAGTTTGGAAACTTCAGCGTCCTTGGCTGAAGCCGCTAACAGTGAAGCCTGTTTATCAAAAGCAAATAAACGTGTTATCTCTAGCGGACATTTGATCCTCTGTCTGGCTCCTTTTGTCAAAGAACCAAACAGAGTCTCAGGGGCTACTATCTATATACAGGCATATTCCTCCAATGCGAAAGGCAGCTAAACATATTATGTCACATACCTCAAAGCCTGTTAACAGGCTAGTGAAAGCTTCGTTCAGTCCGCTTTTGACGGACTGAACCTTCTCAACTACCGTACCCATCAAGGTACGGTGCTCTTCCACGACGGAAGCACGTTCAAGTGCTTCCCTCAACATATCCGGCGCCTCCGGATTGCTAGAGGTCGCCGGTGGAGTCAGCACTCCCCCTCCCTTAAAGGGGGCTGCTCGCTCGACTCCGGAGCCATGTGGGTCTCCGGAGTTGCATTCTGCTGGGGGCCGGACTGATCGAGGCCCCCGTCGTTAGTTTCCATGGGGGATGTACCCCCCATATTTTTGGCAGCCGAGGCATTCCCCTCTGGCACCGTTTCCGCGGCCTTCCGCACCTCTCCCTGGCCTGGAGAGGTCCTTTGGGACAACACCTCGGTGTCATCCACGGTATGTGGCGAAGAGGCTCACGGAGGTGTTTCGCTCTCCATCATCTTCGAAGCCAACGAGTTCCCCGAAGACGACCATTGTTGGGGGAGATAACGGGCCGGACTAAAATATATAAAATGATATGTTATCCTATAGTTTGTAAAAGGCCAGATATATGTATAGTATCTTCGAATACTTACGATTCGGCCGGGGGCTTCGGTCTGAGGCACCGCTCGGGGATGACTCCGGTGTTCGAATCCGAATTGTCCGAAAGGGAGATCTTCCCCTTCTTGGACGCTTCCGCCTCCAGGTCCGCGGATGCCGCCCTTTTCTTCTCCCCCTTAAGGGGAGAGTTGCTCTCCTCCTCTTCCTCCTCGTCTTCATCTCCCTCGTGGGAGGAAAGAGCTTCGGTGTCTTCGGACGCAATGTCCGAAGTACCTTTACGGCGAAGGCCACTTCTGGCCTCCATGCCTTTCTTCTTGGCCTTCTTCTCCGGCACCTAATACGGCGCCGGAACTAGCATCTTCGTTAGCAGGGGAATAGCTGGGCCTTCGGGCAGCAGAGCCGAACATTTGATCCGCTCCTCCTTCTTCGTCCAGCCCTACAGAAGAAGGGGAGGGCTTAGCATACTCCTTGAAACTACAAGTGGAGGTTATGTTTGGAAATCTGAAAACTTACTGGAGTGGCTGGATGAGCGCAGTCGAGGCCGAGGTCTTCGGTCGTCCCCGACCACGACTTCTAGGCCTTCAAAAGCAACTTCCAGATTTCTTCGTGCATCGTACCGAAGAATCGCTGCAGGGTCCGGGGGACGGCCGGATTGAACTCCCACATGTGGAGATTCCAGCGCTGGCAGGGGAGAATCCGGCGAAAAAGCATTGCCTAGATCACATCGGCAAGACTGGTGTTCTTCTCTATCATACCCTTGACGCGCCTCTGCCGCGTCATCACCTCGTCGGACGACGCCCAGTCCAGACCCTTCTTAACCCACGATGTGAGCCGCATTGGAGGCCCGGATTTGAACTCAGGAGTGGCGGCCCATATGGCGTCGCGAGGTTCTGTGATGTAGAACCACTCCTGTTGCCATCCCTTCACGGTCTCCACGAAGGCCCCCTGGTGCCAAGTGACGTTGGGGAGCTTGCTCACCATGGCGCCGCCACACTCTGCATGTTGACCGTCGACCACTTTCGGCTTCACATTGAAGACCTTGAGCCATAATCCAAAGTGGGGGGGATGCGGAGAAACGCCTCACACACGACGATGAACGACGAGATGTGGAGGAAGGAATTTGGGGCTAGATCATGGAAGTCTAGCTCGTAATAGAACATGAGCCCGCAGACAAAAGGGTGGAGAGGAAACCCTAGTCCACGAAGAAAGTGAGGGATGAACACTACCCTCTCATTAGGCTCCGGGGTGGGGATGATCTGCTTTTTGGTAGGGAGCCGGTGGGCGATGTCCGCGGCCAAGTACCCCGCTTCTCGGAGTTCCTTGACGTTCTCCTCTGTGACGGAGGAAGCCATCCACTTGCCCCGCGTGCCAGATCCAGACATGGCTGGAGTGTTTGGTGGGGACATAAAATATCGGAGCTTGGGCACTAGAGCTCGAGGGCGGATGGGCTGAGGAGGAAGAAGGCGTGGGGTAAAAAGATGGATCCTTATCCTCTTATAAAGGCAGTGAATATCAATCACCCTCCCCACAAGCCTTAAAACTCACCTATTCCCAAGGGGTCGTGCAAACAGCACAGTTGGATTACCCAAACCTGTATTGATGAGAATCCCGCAATAAGGGGACACGGTCTCTGCCTTGACAAGATGTGCCAATGAAGACCGCGCCTCGAAACGCGAAGCGGGAGGCTGAAAATGGTTCGAAATAATAATAAGGCCAGGACATAACGTCTCGCCGAAAAAGCTGTCAGTAGACATGACTTATTTTGTTTAAGTATTTCACCCTCGTGGTTCAGTGTTGTAACTATTATACAGAGCCGGATATAGTTCTTTTGTTCATCTGCTTTGGAGTATTCGGAGGAGGAACCCGCCTTACAATGCCGAAGACAATTTGCGTGCTGGACACATCGTCATTGAAGCCTGGTTCAGGGGCTACTGAGGGAGTCCTGGATTAGGGGGTCCCCGGGCGTCTGGGCTATGTGACATGGGCCGGACTGATGGGCTGTGAAGATACAAGATAGAAGGTCTTCCCCCGTGTCGGGATGGGACTCTCCTTTGCGTGGATGGCAAGCTTGGCATTCGGATGTGAAGATTCCTTTCTCTGTAAACCGACTCTGTACAACCCTAGGCCCATCCGATGTCTATACAAACCGGAGGGTTTAGTCCGTAGAGGCAATCATAATAATACAGGCTAGACATCTAGGGTTTAGCCATTACGATCTCGAGGTAGATCAACTCTTATAACCCCTATACTCATCAAAGTCAATCAAGCACGAAGTAGGGTATTACCTCCATTAAGAGGGCCCGAACCTGGGTAAACACCGTGTCCCGTGTTGGGGAACGTAGCAGAAATTCAAAATTTTCTACGCATCACCAAGATCAATATATGGAGTACTCTAGCAACGAGGGGAAGGGGAGTGCATCTACATACCCTTGTAGATCGCGAGCGGAAGCGTTCAAGAGAATGGGGTTGATGGAGTCGTACTCGTCGTGATCCAAATCACCGATGATCCTAGCGCCGAACGGATGGCACCTCCGCGTTCAACACACGTACGGAGCAGCAACGTCTCCTCCTTCTTGATCCAGCAAGGGGGAAGGAGATGTTGATGGAGATCCAGCAGCACGACGGCGTGGTGGTGGAAGTAGCGGGATTCCAACAGGGCTTCGCCAAGCGCTGCGGGAGGAGGGAGATGTGTCACGGGAGGGAGAGGGAGGCGCCAGGGCTTAGGTATTGCTGCCCTCCCTTCCCCCCACTATATATAGGGCCAAGGGAGAGGGGGGACGCAGCCTTGGCCCTTCCTCCAACGAAGGGTGCGGCCAGGGAGGAGTCCTTCCTCCCCAAGGCACCTCGGAGGTGCCTTCCCCCTTTAGGACTCTCCCTTTTTTCTTATCTCTTGGCGCATGGGCCTCTTGGGGCTGGTGCCCTTGGCCCATATAGGCCAAGGCGCACCCCCTACAGCCCATGTGGCCCCCCGGGGCTGGTGGACCCCCCGGATCCCTTTCGGCACTCCCGGTACAATACCGATAAAGTGCGAAACTTTTCCGGCGACCAAAATAAGACTTCCCATATATAAATCTTCACCTCCGGACCATTCCGGAACTCCTCGTGACGTCCGGAATCTCATCCGGGACTCCGAACAACTTTCGGGTTACCGCATACTAATATCTCTATAACCCTAGCATCACCGAACCTTAAGTGTGTAGACCCTACGGGTTCGGGAGACATGCAGACATGACCGAGACGACTCTCCGGTCAATAGCCAACAGCGGGATCTGGATACCCATGTTGGCTCCCACATGCTCCTCGATGATCTCATCGGATGAACCATGATGTCAAGGATTCAATCAATCCCGTATACAATTCCCTTTGTCTATCGGTATGTTACTTGCCCGAGATTCGATCGTCGGTATCCCTATACCTTGTTCAATCTCGTTACCGGCAAGTCTCTTTACTCGTTCCGTAACTCACATCATCCCGTGATCAACTCCTTGGTCACACTGTGCACATTATGATGATGTCCTACCGAGTGGGCCCAGAGATACCTCTCCGTTTATACGGAGTAACAAATCCCAGTCTCGATTCGTGCCAACCCAACAGACACTTTCGGAGATACCTGTAGTGCACCTTGATAGTCACCCAGTTACGTTGTGACGTTTGGTACACCCAAAGCATTCCTACGGTATCCGGGAGTTGCACAACCTCATGGTCTAAGGAAATGATACTTGACATTAGAAAAGCTCTGAGCAAACAAACTACACGATCTTGTGCTAGGCTTAGGATTGGGTCTTGTCCATCACATCATTCTCCTAATGATGTGATCCTGTTATCAACGACATCCAATGTCCATGGTCAGGAAACCGTAACCATCTATTGATCAACGAGCTAGTCAACTAGAGGCTTACTAGGGACATGGTGTTCTCTATGTATCCACACATGTATCTGAGTTTCCTATCAATACAATTCTAGCATGGATAATAAACAATTATCATGAACAAGGAAATATAATAATAACCAATTTATTATTGCCTCTAGGGCATATTTCCAACAGTCTCCCACTTGCACTAGAGTCAATAATCTAGTTCACATCGCCATGTGATTAACACTCATAGGTCACATCACCATGTGACCAACATCAAAGAGTTCACTAGAGTCAACAATCTAGTTCACATCACTATGTGATTAACACTCAATGTGTTCTGGTTTGATCATGTTATGCTTGTGAGAGAGGTTATTAGTCAACGGGTCTGAACCTTTCAGATCTGTGTGTGCTTTACGAATATCTATGTCATCTTGTGGATGCTACCGCGCGCTATTTGGAGCCATTTCAAATAATTGCTCTACTATACGAATCCGGTTTACTACTCAGAGTCATTCGGATTAGTGTCAAAGTTCGCATCGACGTAACCCTTTACGATGAACTCCTTTTCCACCTCCATAATCGAGAAAATTCCTTAGTCCACTAGATACTAAGGATAAGTTCGACCGCTGTCATGTGATCCATTCCCGGATCACCATTGTACCCCTTGACCAACTCATGGCAAGGCACACTTCATGTGCGGTACACAACATAGCATACTGTAGAGCCTACGTCTAAAGCATAGGGGACGACCTTCGTCCTTTCTCTCTCTTCTGCTGTGGTCAGGTCTTGAGTCTTACTCAATACTCACACCTTGTAACACAGCCAAGAACTCCTTCTTTGCTGATCTATTTTGAACTCTTTCAAAATCGTGTCAAGGTGTGTGTTCTTTGAAAGTATCATCAGGCGTCTTGATCTATCTCTATAGATCTTGATGCCCAATATGTAAGCAGCTTTATCCAGGTCTTCCTTTGAAAAACTCCTTTCAAACAACCCTTTATGCTTTCCAGAAATTTTACATCATTTTGGATCAACAATATGTCATTCACATATACTTATTAGAAATGTTGTACCGCTCCCACTCACTTTATTGTAAATACAAGTTTCTAACAAACTTTGTATAACCCAAAAACTTTGATTACTCCATCAAAGCGTATATTCTGACTCCGAGATGCTTGCTCTAGTCCATGGAAGGATCGCTGGAGCTAGCATACCTTTTAGCATCCTTAGGATTGACAAAACCTTTCTGATTGTATCACATACAACCTTTCCTTACGAAAACTGGTAAGGAAACTTGTTTTGACATCCATCTGCCAGATTTCATAAATGCAGCTAATGCTAACATGATTCCGACGGACTTAAGCATCGCTACGGATGAGAAAATCTCATCGTAGTCAACTCCTTGAACTTGTGAAAATACTCTTTGCCACAAGTCGAGCTTCATAGACGGTAACATTACCGTCCACGTCCGTCTTCTTCTTAAAGATCCAATTATCTCGGATTTCATGGCTTCTAACCATTTGTCGGAATATGGGCCCACCATCGCTTCTCCATAGCTCGTAGGTTCAGTATTGTCCAACAACATGATATCCCTGACAGGATCACGTACCACTCTGAAGTAGCATGCATCCTCGTCGTCCTACGAGGTTTGGTAGTGAATCGATCCGAAGTTTCATGATCACTATCATAAGCTTCCACTTCAATTGGTGTAGGTGCCACAGGAACAACTTCCTGTGCCCTGCTACACACTAGTTGAAGTGACGGTTCATATAACCTTATCAAGTCTCCACCATCCTCCCACTCAATTCTTTCGAGAGAAACTTTTCCTCGAGAAAGGACTCGTTTCTAGAAGCAATTACTTTTGCTTCCAGATCTGAAATAGGAGGTATACCCAACTGTTTTGGGTATTCTATGAAGACGCATTTATCCGCTTTGGGTTCGAGCTTATCAGCCTGAAACTTTTTCACATAAGCATCGCAGCCCCAAACTTTTAAGAAACGACAACTTAGGTTTCTCTAAACGGTGTCGTCTCAACGGAATTGCGTGGTGCCCCTTTTAAAGTGAATGCAGTTGTCTCTAATGCCTAACCCATAAACGATAGTGGTCATTTGATAAGAGACATCATGGTATGCACCATATCCAATAGGGTGCAGTTATGATGTTCGGACACACCATCACACTGTGGTGTTCCAGGCGGTATTAATTGTGAAACACTTTCCACAATGTCTTAATTGTGTGCCAAACTCGTAACTCAGATACTCATCTCTATGATCATATCACATACATTTTATCCTCTTGTCATGACGATCTTCAACTTCACTCTGAAATTACTTGAACCTTTCAATAATTCAGACTTGTGTTTCATCAAGTAAATACACTCAGCATCTACTCAAACCATCTGTGAAGTAAGAACATAACGATATCCACTGCATGCCTCAGCACTCATTGGACTGCATACATCAAAATGTATTACTTCCAACAGGTTGCTCTCTTGTTCCATCTTACTGAAAACGAGGCTTTTCAGTCATCTTGCCCATGTGGTATGATTTGCATGTCTCAAGTAATTCAAAATCAAGTGAGTCCAAACGATCCATCTGCATGGAGTTTCTTCATGCGTATATACCAATAGACATGGTTCGCATGTCTCAATCTTTTCAAAAACGAGTGAGTCCAAAGATCCATCTACATGGAGCTTCTTCATGCGTTCTACACCAATATGACTCAAGTGGCAGTGCCACAAGTATGTGGTACTATCATTACTATCTTATATCTTTTGGCACAAACATGTGTATCACTGCGATCGAGATTCATTTTAGGTGCAAGACCATTGAAGGTATTATTCAAATAAACAGAGTAACCATTATTCTCCTTAAATGAATAACCGTATTGCGATAAACATAATCCAATCATGCTCAACGCAAACACCAAATATGGATGGTAGAGGGAGCATGCGATGCTTGATCACATCAACCTTGGAAACACTTCCAACACATATCGTCATCTCACCTTTAGCTAGTCTCCATTTATTCCGCAGCTTTTATTTCGAGTTACTAACACTTAGCAACCGAACCGGTATCTAATACCCTAGTGCTGCTAGGAGTACTAGTAAAGTACACATTCATATAGCGTATATCCAATATACTTCTGTCGACCTTGCCTGCCTTCTCATCTACCAAGTATCTAGGGTAGTCCCGCTTCAGTGACCGTTCCCCTCATTACAGAAGCACTTAGTCTCGGGTTTGGGTTCAACCTTGGGATTCTTCACTAGAGCAGCAAACGACTTGCTGTTTCATGAAGTATCCCTTTTGCCCTTGCCCTTCTTAAACTAGTGGTTTTACTAACCATCAACAATTGATGCTCCTTCTTGATTTCTACTTTCGCGGTGTCAAACATCGCGAATAGCTCAAGGATCATCATAACTATCCCTGATATGTTATAGTTCATCACGAAGCTCTACTAGCTTGGTGGCAGTGACTATGGAGAACCATCACTATGTCATCTGGGAGATTAACTCCCACTCGATTTAAGCGATTGTAGTACTCAGACAATCTGACCACATGCTCAACGATTGAGCTTTTCTCCCTTAGTTTGCAGGTTTAAGAAACTTGTCAGAGGTCTCATACCTCTTGACGTGGGCACTAGTCCGAAATCCCAATTTCAGTCTTCGGAACATCTCATATGTTCTGCGACGTTTCAAAAACTGTCTTTGGTGCCACAATTCTAAACCATTAGCATTACGCACTGAACTATCACATAGTCATCAAAACGTGTATGTCAGATGTTTCGCAACATCTACAGACGATGCTGAGGTTCAGCACACCGAGCGGTGCATTAAGGACATAAGCCTTCTGTGCAGCAATGAGGACAATCCTCAGTTTATGGACCCAGTCCGCATAATTGCTACTACCAACTTTCAACTAAATTTTCTCTAGGACCATATCTTAAACAGTAGAACTAAAGCGTATGACATAATTTGCAAAGACCTTTTTGACTATGTTCATGATAATGAAGTTCATCTAATTATTTAATGAACTCCCACTCAGATAGACATCCCTCTAGTCATCTAAGTGATACATGATCCGAGTCAAACTAGGCCGTGTCCGATCATCACGTGAGACGGACTAGTCATCATCGGTGAACATCTCCATGTTGATCGTATCTTCTATACGACTCATGCTCGACCTTTCGGTCTCTTGTGTTCCGAGGCCATGTCTGTACATGCTAGGCTCGTCAAGTCAACCTAAGTGTTTTGCATGTGTTCCGAGGCCATGTCTGTACATGCTAGGCTCGTCAACACCCGTTGTATTCGAACGTTAGAATCTATCACACCCGATCATCACGTGGTGCTTCGAAACAACGAACCTTCGCAACGGTGCACAGTTAGGGGGAACACGTCTCTTGAAATTTTAGTGAGGGATCATCTTACTTACTACCGTCGTTCTAAGCAAATAAGATGCATAACATGATAAACATCACATGCAATCAAATAGTGACATGATATGGCCAATATCATTTTGCTCCTTTGATCTCCATCTTCGGGGCACCATGATCATCTTCGTCACCGGCATGACACCATGATCTCCATCATTGTGTCTTTATGAAGTTGTCACGCCAACGATTACTTCTACTTCTATGGCTAACGCGCTTAGCAATAAAGTAAAGTAATTTACATGGCGTTATTCAATGACACGCAGGTCATACAAAAAATAAAGACAACTCCTATGGCTCCTGCCGGTTGTCATACTCATCGACATGCAAGTCGTGATTCCTATTACAAGAATATGATCAATCTCATACATCACATATATCATTCATCACATCTTCTGGCCATATCACATCACATAGCACATGCTGCAAAAACAAGTTAGACGTCCTCTAATTGTTGTTGCAAGTTTTTACGTGGCTTGTATAGATTTCTAGCAAGAACGTTTCTTACCTACGTAAAACCACAACGTGATATGCCAATTTCTATTTACCCTTCATAAGGACCCTTTTCATCGAATCCGTTCCGACTAAAGTGGGAGAGACAGACACCCGCTAGCCACCTTATGCAACTAGTGCATGTCAGTCGGTGGAACCTGTCTCACGTAAGCGTACGTGTAAGGTCGGTCCGGGCCGCTTCATCCCACAATGCCGCCGAAACAAGATAAGACTAGTAGCGGCAAGAAGAATTGGCAACATCTACGCCCACAACTTCTTTGTGTTCTACTCGTGCATAGAAACTACGCATAGACCTAGCTCATGATGCCACTGTTGGGGAACGTAGCAGAAATTCAAAATTTTCTACGCATCACCAAGATCAATCTATGGAGTAATCTAGCAACGAGGGGAAGGGGAGTGCATCTACATACCATTGTAGATCGCGATGCGGAAGCGTTGCAAGAACGCGGATGAAGGAGTCATACTCGTAGCGATTCAGATCGCGGTTGATTCCGATCTAAGCACCGAAGAACGGTGCCTCCGCGTTCAACACACGTGCAGCCCGGTGACGTCTCCCACGCCTTGATCCAGCAAGGAGAGAGGGAGAGGTTGGGGAAGACTCCATCCAGCAGCAGCACGACGGCGTGGTGGTGATGGAGGAGCGTGGCAATCCCGCAGGGCTTCGCCAAGCACCGCGGGAGAGGAGGAGGAAGAAGAGGGGTAGGGCTGCACCGAAAGAGAGACGTTCTCGTGTGTTGGGCAGCCCCAAATACCTCCAGTATATATAGGGGAAGGGGAGGGGCTGCGCCCCCATCTAGGGTTCCCTCCCCAGGGGTGGCGGCAGCCCCCAAACCCATCTAGGGTGCGGCCAAGGGGAGGAGAGGGGGGGCGCCACTAGGGTGGGCCTTAAGGCCCATCTGGACCTAGGGTTTGCCCCCTCCCACTCTCCCATGCGCCTTGGGCCTTGGTGGGGGGCGCACCAGCCCACCTGGGGCTGGTACCCTCCTACACTTGGCCCACGTAGCCTTCTTAGCATTACGCACTGAACTATCACGTAGTCATCAAAACGTGTATGTCAGATGTTTCGCAACATCTACAGACGACGCTGAGGTTCAGCACACCGAGCGGTGCATTAAGGACATAAGCCTTCTGTGCAGCAATGAGGACAATCCTCAGTTTACGGACCCAGTCCGCATAATTGCTACTACCAACTTTCAACTAAATTTTCTCTAGGAACATATCTTAAACAGTAGAACTAAAGCGTATGACATAATTTGCAAAGACCTTTTGACTATGTTCATGATAATGAAGTTCATCTGATTTAATGAACTCCCACTCAGATAGACATCCCTCTAGTCATCTAAGTGATACATGATCCGAGTCAAACTAGGCCGTGTCCGATCATCACGTGAGACGGACTAGTCATCATCGGTGAACATCTCCATGTTGATCGTATCTGCTATACGACTCATGTTCGACCTTTCGGTCTCTTGTGTTCCGAGGCCATGTTTGTACATGCTAGGCTCGTCAAGTCAACCTAAGTGTTTCGCATGTGTTCCGAGGCCATGTCTGTACATGCTAGGCTCGTCAACACCCGTTGTATTCGAACGTTAGAATCTATCACACCCGATCATCACGTGGTGCTTCGAAACAACGAACCTTCGCAACGGTGCACAGTTAGGGGGAACACGTCTCTTGAAATTTTTAGTGAGGGATCATCTTATTTATGCTACCGTCGTTCTAAGCAAATAAGATGCATAACATGATAAACATCACATGCAATCAAATAGTGACATGATATGGCCAATATCATTTTGCTCCTTTGATCTCCATCTTCGGGGCACCATGATCATCTTTGTCACCGGCATGACACCATGATCTCCATCATTGTGTCTTCATGAAGTTGTCACGCCAACGATTACTTCTACTTCTATGGCTAACGCGCTTAGCAATAAAGTAAAGTAATTTACATGGCGTTATTCAATGACACGCAGGTCATACAAAAAATAAAGACAACTCCTATGGCTCCTGCCGGTTGTCATACTCATCGACATGCAAGTCGTGATTCCTATTACAAGAATATGATCAATCTCATACATCACATATATCATTCATCACATCTTCTGGCCATATCACATCACATAGCACATGCTGCAAAAACAAGTTAGACGTCCTCTAATTGTTGCAATTTTTTACGTGGCTTCTATGGGATTCTAGCAAGAATGTTTCTTACCTACGCAAAAGCCACAACGTGATATGCCAATTTCTATTTACCCTTCATAAGGACCCTTTTCATCGAATCCGATCCGACTAAAGTGGGAGAGACAGACACCCGCTAGCCACCTTATGCAACTAGTGCATGTCAGTCGGTGGAACCTGTCTCACGTAAGAGTACGTGTAAGGTCGGTCCGGGCCGCTTCATCCCACGATGCCGCCGAATCAAGATAAGACTACTAACGGCAAGTAAATTGACAAAATCGACGCCCACAACTACTTTGTGTTCTACTCGTGCATAGAAACTACGCATAGACCTAGCTCATGATGCCACTGTTGGGGAACGTAGCAGAAATTCAAAATTTTCTACGCATCACCAAGATCAATCTATGGAGTACTCTAGCAACGAGGGGAAGGGGAGTGCATCTACATACCCTTGTAGATCGCGAGCGGAAGCGTTCAAGAGAACGGGGTTGATGGAGTCGTACTCGTCGTGATCCAAATCACCGATGATCCTAGCGCCGAACGGACGGCACCTCCGCGTTCAACACACGTACGGAGCAGCGACGTCTCCTCCTTCTTGATCCAGCAAGGGGGAAGGAGAGGTTGATGGAGATCCAGCAGCACGACGGCGTGGTGGTGGAAGTAGCGGGATTCCTACAGGGCTTCGCCAAGCGCTGCGGGAGGAGGGAGATGTGTCACGGGAGGGAGAGGGAGGCGCCAGGGCTTAGGTATTGCTGCCCTCCCTTCCCCCACTATATATAGGGCCAAGGGAGAGGGGGGGGGGCGCAGCCTTGGCCCTTCCTCCAAGGAAGGGTGCGGCCAGGGAGGAGTCCTTCCTCCCCAAGGCACCTCGGAGGTGCCTTCCCCCTTTAGGACTCTCCCTTTTTTCTTATCTCTTGGCGCATGGGCTTCTTGGGGCTGGTTCCCTTGGCCCATATAGGCCAAGGCGCACCCCCTACAGACCATGTGCCCCCCGGGGCTGGTGGACCCCCTTGGTGGACCCCCGGACCCCTTTCGGCACTCCCGGTACAATACCGATAAAGTGCGAAACTTTTCCGGCGACCAAAATAAGACTTCCCATATATAAATCTTTACCACCGGACCATTCCGGAACTCCTCGTGACGTCCGGGATCTCATCCGGGACTCCGAACAACTTTCGGGTTACCGCATACTAATATCTCTATAACCCTAGCGTCACCGAACCTTAAGTGTTTAGACCCTACGGGTTCGGGAGACATGCAGACATGACCGAGACGACTCTCCGGTCAATAACCAACAGCGGGATCTGGATACCCATGTTGGCTCCCACATGCTCCTCGATGATCTCATCGGATGAACCACGATGTCGAGGATTCAATCAATCCCGTATACAATTCCCTTTGTCTATCGGTATGTTACTTGCCCGAGATTCGATCGTCGGTATCCCTATACCTTGTTCAATCTCGTTACCGGCAAGTCTCTTTACTCGTTCCGTAACTCACATCATCCCGTGATCAACTCCTTGGTCACACTGTGCACATTATGATGATGTCCTACCGAGTGGGCCCAGAGATACCTCTCCGTTTATACGGAGTGAGAAATCCCAGTCTCGATTCGTGCCAACCCAACAGACACTTTCGGAGATACCTGTAGTGCACCTTTATAGTCACCCAGTTACGTTGTGACGTTTGGTACACCCAAAGCATTCCTACGGTATCCGGGAGTTGCACAATCTCATGGTCTAAGGAAATGATACTTGACATTAGAAAAGCTCTGAGCAAACGAACTACACGATCTTGTGCTAGGCTTAGGATTGGGTCTTGTCCATCACATCATTCTCCTAATGATGTGATCCCGTTATCAACGACATCCAATGTCCATGGTCAGGAAACCGTAACCATCTATTGATCAACGAGCTAGTCAACTAGAGGCTTACTAGGGACATGGTGTTCTCTATATATCCACACATGTATCTGAGTTTCCTATCAATACAATTCTAGCATGGATAATAAACGATTATCATGAACAAGGAAATATAATAATAACCTATTTATTATTGCCTCTAGGTCATATTTCCAACATCCCTTCTCTCCTGTTACCTTCGATCCTCAGACGCACAGTTCGGGACCCCCTACCCGAGATCGGCCGATTTTGACACCGAACTAGCCCCAAAAGAACAAATATTTTGCTTGATGGGGTTGGCAGCTCCATAATTAATAGAAGCATCAAATTAGTCATGCAACTTGGGAAGATCAAGAACACACAAAAAAGTAATGAACAGAGGCTTGGAGCAGTGTTGTAATAGCTAGCTTCAGAAAATGTAGGGTAAAACAAACAAAAAGCAGCGGAACCACATGCTAGTTTGCTGATGTGTAATTAAGCATAGAGAACATGAAGCAGTCTGATGGAACCAAGAGGTGGCATCAGAACAACACCATTATCATAAATATAGCATGCAAGAAGTAAAATAGTAGGCAGTGATATCTAGGAAGTACAGTAATTCTTAGGACAAAACTAAAGCATTGTAACTATATGTGCACTGGTTTGTAATTTAGCACATGTAACATGTTCACTGCTAGAAGTATGGCCCTACAGGTGCAAGCAGAATAACATGTCTCATGAAAAATTGAATGATGCCCTGAAGAAATTCAAAGGTACGGTGCTTATGGTAAGAAAGTGAATGTAGGCGCCGGTCGTTGGATAATAGTACCTAATTCTCAGCGGCGTATGGGTATCATTATCATACTTGATAGCTAAGATCGTCGATGGTGCCCTTGTTGCGGTTGAGTTTGGGCTTGCTGTCGCTGTTGATGAAGCGGCTCTGGTGCTTTGGTTGCGGCGCCTGTCGACATACAAGAAAGCTCATCTGTGGTAAGTGAACAGTTGCACGATAAAGAAGAGAAAAACCAAAGGAGTACAAATCGAAATAACTTGATGAGGTTGTGGTGTCAGTAAAGCAGGGCCGATGGAGTTGAATATGGCATCTGTGGAGTGGGTCTGGTGTAGTGGACGAAGGCTTCCGTGGGCGTGGTGTATAGTGCTTTCGGTGAGGCAGATCTGTTGCGGCGGACAAGGGTTTGTATGAAGGGCCAGCGATGGGGCGGACGAGGGAGTCAGTGAAGGGCCTACACTATGGTGGACGAGGGCACCGGTTAAGCAGATCTGGTGCGGTGCACCATGATGGCGGTCAAGGAGATCTAGAGCGATGGACA